>NC_057804.1:589918623-589926631 GCF_018294505.1 Triticum aestivum | reverse complement strand
CCTCTCCCTCGCTCCCTCTCTCTCGTGTCCGAACGCGCCGGTCGCCGCCGTTCGCCATAGCCGCAGCCACAGCCTCCCCCTCGCCTCTCCGACACGCGCAGAAGCTCCGCCTCGACCCCCTCATCCTCTCCACCAAGCCACGAGGTCCCGGACGCGCTGCAACGCCGCCACCGTCGCCTTCTCCACCACCGGCCGCCGAGAATCTTCACCGTCGATTCGCCACCGTCGTCGCTTTCCCGAGCCCGCTTCGACGCCCGTTGCAACCGCGGTGAGCTCCGCCACCATTCCCCTCTCTCCGTTTAGCTGCCCGCACGCCGTAGCCCTCCTCCCCACCATGGCCGAACCTTCGCCGCCGCCGAGCTCGCCGTCGACGCAGCTCCGGTGACCATTTGGTCACCCCGGCGAGTCCAACAAGCTTGTAGGGCCACGTAGAGCATCCCTAGTGCGTTGCTTCTCCCGTTTTCGCGCTCCAAACACGCTCTCGTGCATGACCGAACTCCGGCAGCCGCAGCCGAGCTCGCCGCCGTCGACTCCGGCCACCCCAGGCCCAGCCACGGCCACCGCCCGATGCGCCATCGAGCTAGCTCTCCAACGCGCCTAGCTGCGCGCCATTTGGAGCACCACCGAGGAAACCCGGAGCACAAGTACGCCGCGGATCTCGCCGGCGACTAACCGCCGGCGGGTTTGACTTGTTCGACCTGGGGTTTGACCCCCCAGGGTCGCTGACTAGTGGGGCCAGGCCCTGCTAATTTTAGTTAAATATTAACTAAAACCAATTAGCCACTAACACTGACCAGTGGGCCCCGACCCCCCCTAATCCTTTAATTAAGCAAATAACCCCCTGTTAACTAACTGTGACACTGACGTGTGGACCCCACACGTCAGGTTTGACCCGGACCAGCCCCTGTTGACCTGTTGACGTCATGATGATGTCAGGTTAACGCAGTAATGTTTTTTGGGTTTGTTTTTATTCAGAAAAATCCAGAAAATATCCCAAACTTCAAAAAATCATAGAAATTCAACCGTAACTCCAAATTAAATAAATTATATATGAAAAATTATCAGAAAAATTCAAGGAATCCATCTGTACCATTTTCATGCATGTTTGAACAAAGTTTGTCCTCTGTTTTGGACAAAACAAATATAGGGCATTTAAATAATCATATATGGAGTTGGAATTTGAATCATGTATTCAAACCAACTTCATTTAAATCATAGCTAGGTGCATTAGCCCAAAACACATTCATATTGCCATGTCATGAGCATGCATCATATTGTGCATTGCATTGATTATGTTTCCTTCTGTGTTGCCGGAACTTGCCCCCTCTCGATAGACGTGGTTCCGACGATGAGTTCGATGACACCGATGAAGAGCTATATTATCTTCAGAAGTGCCAGGCAAGCAAAACCTCGTTCATTACGATACAATCCCACTCTCTCGCTCCTGCTCTCTTTTACTGCATTAGGACAACAACGGTTCATCTGTTACTTGCTGCGGTAGCTGAACCTTTTATCCTCTGCATGACCTGTCATTGCCACAGTAAATAGATGAAACCCACTAGCATGAGTAGGAGTTGTTTGAGCCCTGTTGTGCCTACTCATTCATGCTTGTTTGTCATGCCTGCTACTGCTTAGAGTTGAGTCAGGTCTGATTCATCGGGGATGAATCAGAGGTGTGTGAACATGTCCTATCGTTGAGAGCTAAGTTTGTGAACACGATTTGGTAAAGGTAGCGGTGAGAGGCCATGTAGGAGTACATGGTGGGTTGTCTCATTGCAGCCGTCCTCAGGAACTGAGTTCTGTGTTTGTGATCCATGACCAGTTACTACCACACATTGGGTTCCGGTAACTCGACCCCTCTCGACTTATTAATCAGCATGATCTCTGTCCAGGAGTTGCAACTAGTTTCTGGTGTTTGTAGGTAGTGTTAGTAGTCTACCAAGTGGCACCCGGTACAGGTGGGCTTGGGACAGACTAGGCACAGTGGCACGGTGTACCAAGTGGCACCCGGATGGTGGGCTTGGGAACCCTGCTCACATCGTTTGGGGCCGTGAGCGACACCCCGGCCGGATCTCCTTGCGGATGGAACCCGAATAGGCGAGAAACCTGGACGAGAGACTTGTTTGGTTAGTCAGGTCGTGGCCGACTCCCTCGCCCGGCTTCCGCTTGAAGGTTGCCGAGATACATGACGTGTACAGGGCGATAAGTGGCGGAAGCGTGTGTGAAGAAGTACACCCCTGCAGGGTTATCATTATCTATTCGAATAGCGGGATTCCTCGGATATGGAAACTTGGACCCCTTGCATAGTTCATAGACAAGTGAAAGTGGATACTCTAAAATACGCAAGATAAGCGTGAGTGCTATGGATGGCGGTCTCGTAGGGAGACGGGAGCGGATCCATAGTGGTGTATTGATATGGTGAATATGTGGACTCGTGTGCACCACCTCAAAAGAGTTACTTGTAGTCGTAGTTCAGGTTAGCCACCGAGTCAAAGCTGGCTTGCTGTAGTTAAACCCCACCATCCCCTTTGTTGATAATGATGCATATGTAGTTAGTTCTGATGTAAGTCTTGCTGGATACATTTGTACTCACGTTGCTTAATTTATGTTTTTGCAGAGAGACTTCAGTCTCGCTAGTAGTACCACGTGGACTTCGACGTTTAGCTTGTTACCTCAGCTACGATCTTGTGCCCTCGGCAGGATCTGGTAGATAGTCAGGCTTTCACCCTTTTTCATTTATAGATGTCTGTACTCAGACATGATAGCTTCCGCTTGTGCTTTGACTTGTATGCTCTGATTGTTGGGTCATGAGACCCATGTTTGTAATTTCTCGCTCCTCGGAGCCTATTGAATAATACTTGAGTTGTAGAGTCATGTTGTGATGCCAGGTTGTATTGCACATATCGAGCATATTGTGTGTATGTTATTGAAATGCTTGGTATGTGTGGGATCTGACTATCTAGTTGTTTATCCTTAGTAGCCTCTCTTACCGGGAAATGTCTCCTAGTGTTTCCACTGAGCCATGGTAGCTTGCTACTGCTCCGGAACACTTAGGCTGGCCGGCATGTGTCCTTCTTCGTTCCTGTGTCTGTCCCTTCGGGGAAATGTCACGCGATGAATACCGGAGTCCTGTTAGCCCGCTACAGCCCGGTTCACCGGAGTCCTGCTAGCCCAGTGCTACAGCCTGGATTCACTCGCTGATGACCGACACGTTCGATGTTGGGTCATGGATGCCTGTCCCTGTAAGTTAGTGCCACTTTGGGTTCACGACTAGCCATGTCAGCCCGGGTTCTTTGTCATATGGATGCTAGCGACACTATCATATACGTGAGCCAAAAGGCGCAAACGGTCTCGGGCCAGGTAAGGTGGCACCCGTGGGAATACTGTGCGTGAGGCCGCAAAGTGGTATGATGTGTTACATGCTAGATCGGTGTGACTTAGGATCGGGGTCCTGACAGCTTTGGTATCAGAGCTTGACTGCCTGTAGGATTACCAAGCCAAACTGGTCGAAGTTGAGTCTAGAAATTCTTTAGTTATATAAGGGAATTGATTGTGTGATGGAACGTAAGGCTCTTTTTACTCCTTATACCTCATGCCGTTCTGATCTGAGTCATCTTATCTTTCTACGGGGTTAAGGAACTAGGCTTTCTCTTCTTCTATCAGGATCACGTGTTACTAATCCGTAGACTTATAGAATTGTTGGACTTAAGCCTCTGTTCAGTTTCTACTACTCCCGTATGTTAACTGATGATCTCGAAACCTTGATATTGTGCTTCTGAGTGGTTATGCCACCATTTTTGTGAATGTCTCAAATCTTTTCTGAGCATTTACAGCCGTTATGCCGTCCGAGTCATCCCAGGTTTCTAAATAGTCTGATGCATTTGCAAATCCTTTCTTTCCATTCCCGATGTCCTTCATGGTCAGAATAAGCACACTAACCGGTGCGTTGAGGTAATTTATCGCCTCGACATATATGTTGGAGTTACTATTATGACCCTAGGTGTTTTAGGGAGTCACCTAGTAATCTAGCAATGTTTTGTGTTCCCAGTGTGAAGATTCTGGCCATCATTCTCGAAAGCATCTCGTGATGCTACTTAGGAGTAGGTATTCTATTCCTGGGTTCTTGAACTCGAGATTCACCCTACTTACATCATGTTGATAGTGTTGCTAGTTCCTTTAGGATATTAGTAACCTTTGCGATAGTCCTCGAGGTTCATGGTATTTTCCTTCTTCCAAATACTATGAACGACTTACGGCAGGAGTTTGTTGGACCTAAAGATCACAACCAGAGTGCTCTTGATGAGTTCTCCATTCTATATTGTGACTCTGCCGGTCCTACCTCTCTGCATGGCTTATCCGGAAGAAACATGTTGAACTTGGTTCGACATACTAATCTATGCATCCATAACTCAGAAAATTATATGTTCTTTGAGTTGTCCCTCTTAGTTGTCTTCCGACCCTCATCTATCAATTGATAGTCAAGAGTATGCGTGCATTCGTTTATCGATGCCTATTACTCTTGTGGTCCGTCAAGCCATTCCATTCAGGATGAATAGGAGAAATAAACTCCAGACCCTCATCCATATCTAGGATTGGGTCAAAGCAATTGTATTCCGCAGGTCAAGTTGCAATCCAGCTTCTGGTCTGTTCTACCTTGGAGTATTACCATCTTTTATATCGGGATTGTTATAGGAATTGCACACCATCCTATGAACTCTTGGTATAGTGATACTTCTTGCCATCATTGTTCATTCCTCGGTTCCTGAGTTATTGTAACCGGAATGCCGACAAATGAATCATGGCATGTGAAATCAATACTCCTAGCAACCTCGTTGCTTGGTAGTTAAAGGACAATAATTTCATTCTTAGCGTGTTGGTTTTTTGAATCATCCTTCTAAGACTGATCGTGCTACCTAGCCCTTATTTCGGTGCACCCTTCGATTGATGAGTTAGGATCTTGTCAAGTCCTCACTCATTTGATCATATCGTCTTGCCCTCAAAAGCAAGGTTGTTCTTGAGCTTAGTAACATATCGGTGGTTCGTGATTTTCCGAATATCTTCTCGGAAGTATCACCAGGTCGCCACCTGACCGCTATGTTGAGTTCGTGATCAAGATGGTTTCCTGTAAACCACCCCTTCTCCAAGAATCGGTGTTAGATATCCCTGAGCTAGTTGGTTAAGCTAGACAACAACTTGGAGAGTTGGAAGATAAAAGCTTGCCTGACTTAGTTCGTTCCAAAGGATATTCTTGCGTAGTGTGTGTTGAAGAAAGATGATATCTTCATCAATTGGTCCTTGTGATCAATTGTTGGATCTATTATCTTACCCAAACCTTTGATTGAGTATGGGCTATCGTCAAATCAAATCAGAACCAACGATATTCATAATGTTGTCTTACTCGTGGTTTTTCCTCGAGCATACACCATTATATTCTTTGGTCTGACCAATGCTATCACCGTGTTCACTTAACTATGGAATTCCTTCTAAAAGGAAACCCGGATGAATTGTTGCTGAGCCCATTGACAACATCCTTATCTCCTCCATGATTTTGTTGAACATTAAGCTAGTGTTGGAAACTTGTGTAAGCATTTTCTTCATGCCCCGTTTATGAAGTGTATGTTGGATGAAAGAAGTGACTTCCTTTGATTCACGTGCATTTGATGTAAGTTGCCGTCGTGAATTCAAGAAAGTTTGTTTTTGCTCCTCTGGAATCATCCCAAGTCAGTCATGCATGTGCGAAGTATTCTATGGTCTGATAGACTGATCATCTTCATTCCATATGTATCCCTAGCATACCAAGCCACTGATTGAATTGTTCAAGGAAAAGGAGTTGCTGTGCAAATACTAGTTCATGCACAAGATTCCTATATCCCCGATGATGGTTCCTACCAGAACTCGGTAGTGTTTTATTGTAAGACTACCATGTGATCATGTTTGTCTAGGACAGCGTGTTCACATGTTTGTAGCAAGACCAGCTCATATTTTGGAGCTTGCTATCGTAGTCCATTTTCCGAGAATCTCGCAACGTCATCTCGTCGATTTGTGTTGCAAACTTTAATTTTTCTTTCTAGACTGGATGAGTCTGGAATATTCTGACACCAACCAGATCTAAATCTCAGGCAGATATGATGGTTGGAACATTTCCCAAGAACTATAATATTGGTCTCGCGATAACCGGTAAAGTGGATGTCGTGGCCAACACACCCCGCCGGAAGACCTATTATTGTAGTATCTTGATTGAAGAAGTTGGCCACCTTCCCATAAGGACTTCGTAGGATTTACTCCCTAGTTGTGCCTTATGATTTTTGTGTTCCCGAAGTCCGACCTTACTTGATGTTCTAGATATCAAACCTTATGAATGGGATACACTAGCACATCAAGGAGAACATTAGAAGCGGAGTGATAAATGTCTCTCGGTCGATCATCCAGATTTTGTTTCCTTGGCCTCGCTAAGGTGAAATCTGAGAAAGTGTTATCTTCCTTTGCATCTTCATCATCCATCATCTTTCATCATGGTAGCAAGTTGTGTTGCCAGGATCCTTGACACGGATATTGGTAAAATCTTGATGATTATGGAAATGCTCAAGTTCTTGAGAGCACGCACAAGCGCTAGGTGTTATCATCGACACTAATTGGGATGCTCTCAGTTTCCTCGGCAATGCTATGATCTTCTCAAACAGTGAATTCACTCTCTATTGCTGGGTTCTTCCCCAGTTACCAGAATCATTCCCGGCATTTGCATTTTGTTCCCAGCTTGCACCGCCAATGTGCCATTCTACCATGGGTCTCTTCCATTTCCGGTGGTAAGCAAATTCATCGATTACGTTGTCTTCAACAAGGTAATCCACATCATCCAAGTCCGGGTATGCCATTCTACCGACCCCCTCCAAATGATCGCTTGTGATTGCCTTAGGCTGGTATGAAGAGTTTCAATGATCTCTGAATCAAAGGTAATTCTTTTGCCACCTAAGGGGATATATCTACGAGTCACGGTTCCTAAGCTGTCTCGTTGTGGTATCATGTCAACTCAACTCCTCGCTACGTTGACAATCGTTCACCACCTTTTTAAGTGTGAAATTGTTGTCCACCTAGTGAACCTTCGTCATCTGCTTCACTCCATTCCTATGGATGTGTGCTTCGTCTCTCAGCTCGAGAGATGTTGCTATGTCTCATTACGAGAGTTAATCCTGAGTTGTTCGACCTTCGAGAAGAACAATTCTTTTAGGGTCTTTCCTTTCCTCTCGTTGTCATGTTAGTTGGAGTTCTCAGAGCAAGACTTCGAGACAATGATGGTGAACGAATCAATGTTCATTTGAAGTGCAACCTGGATCGTGAAGATTGTGCTAGTTTGCGTTCCCCCTTCACCTTACCCTACACTTGAATCTCGGGACGAGATTTTTGTTTAATGGGGGTGAGTTGTCACAGCCCTAGAGCTTGCTTGTAACTAGTGGCATTGCATCCATGCATCATGTCTAAATTTCTTTAAATTTGAATTGAGGAATTTTCAAAGCCTCAGGAAACCTCTAAAAATAACCAACATTTAAATCTTCTCAAATGAGTCCAAGAAAATGTTCCTGTTATTTCATAAAAATATTGGTAAGAGGTAAAATTCAAACCAATATTTTTGGAGTCTCAGAGATATTTATTTTGACCATTTGAATTAATCCAATAACTATTTGCTTTGGATTTATATTTTATATATATTAAATATGACTCCAATAATTCTGGAAGTTTGTGAGTGGCTTTGTATATATTTTAGCAAGCCACATAAAAACCTACAGAATTTAAAAAAAATGATTTAGTGTCTAAAACTAAATCAAAACAAACTGCAGAAAATAGAAAAGAGAAGGAAAGAGCAGAGGGACTACCTGACGCTCACCTCTCAGCCCACCGGCCCAGCTCCTGTGCTGGCAGCCCACCGGTGCGGCCCAGCCCACCAGGCGGCCCCCTCCTCTGTCGTCTTCCTCCCCGACAGGAGGACGGGCGCGTGCCCGACGCGCGCGCGCTC
>NC_057804.1:589796838-589918385 GCF_018294505.1 Triticum aestivum | reverse complement strand
GTCCGAACGCGCCGGTCGCCGCCGTTCGCCATAGCCGCAGCCACAGCCTCCCCCTCGCCTCTCCGACACGCGCAGAAGCTCCGCCTCGACCCCCTCATCCTCTCCACCAAGCCACGAGGTCCCGGACGCGCTGCAACGCCGCCACCGTCGCCTTCTCCACCACCGGCCGCCGAGGATCTTCACCGTCGATTCGCCATCGTCGTCGCTTCCCCGAGCCCGCTTCGACGCCCGTTGCAACCGCGGTGAGCTCCGCCACCGTTCCCCTCTCTCCGTTTGGCTGCCCGCACGCCGTAGCCCTCCTCCCCACCATGGCCGAACCTTCGCCGCCGCCGAGCTCGCCGTCGACGCAGCTTCAGTGACCATTTGGTCACCCCGGCGAGTCCAACAAGCTCGTAGGGCCACGTAGAGCATCCCTAGTGCGTTGCTTCTCCCGTTTTCGCGCTCCAAACGCGCTCTCGTGCACGACCGAACTCTGGCAGCCGCAGCCGAGCTCGCCGCCGTCGACTCCGGCCACCCCAGGCCCAGCCACGGCCACCGCCCGGCGCGCCATCGAGCTAGCTCTCCAACGCGCCTAGCCGCGCACCATTTGGAGCACCACAGAGGAAACCCGGAGCACAAGTACGCCGCGGATCTCGCCGGCGACTAACCGCCGGCGGGTTTGACTTGTTCGACCTGGGGTTTGACCCCCCAGGGTCGCTGACTAGTGGGGCCAGGCCCTGCTAATTTTAGTTAAATATTAACTAAACCCAATTAGCCACTAACACTGACTAGTGGGCCCCGAGCCCCCCTAATCCTTTAATTAAGCAAATAACCCCCTGTTAACTAACTATGACACTGACGTATGGACCCCACACGTCAGGTTTGACCCGGACCAGCCCCTGTTGACCTGCTGACGTCATGATGATGTCAGGCTGACGCAGTAATGTTTTTTGGGTTTATTTTATTCAGAAAAATCCAGAAAATATCCCAAACTTCAAAAAATCATAGAAATTCAACCGTAACTCCAAATTAAATAAATTATATATGAAAAATTATCAGAAAAATTCAAGGAATCCATATGTACCATTTTCATGCATGTTTGAACAAAGTTTGTCCTCTGTTTTGGACAAAACAAATATAGGGCATTTAAATAATCATATATGGAGTTGGAATTTGAATCATGTATTCAAACCAACTTCATTTAAATCATAGCTAGGTGCATTAGCCCAAAACACATTCATATTGCCATGTCATGAGCATGCATCATATTGTGCATTGCATTGATTATGTTTCCTTCTGTGTTGCCGGAACTTGCCCCCTCTCGATAGACGTGGTTCCGACGATGAGTTCGATGACACCGATGAAGAGCTATATTATCTTCAGAAGTGCCAGGCAAGCAAAACCTCCTTGTTCATTCCGATACAATCCCACTCTCTCGCTCCTGCTCTCTTTTACTGCATTAGGACAACAACGGTTCATCTGTTACTTGCTGCGGTAGCTGAACCTTTTATCCTCTGCATGACCTGTCATTGCCACAGTAAATAGATGAAACCCACTAGCATGAGTAGGAGTTGTTTGAGCCCTGTTGTGCCTACTCATTCATGCTTGTTTGTCATGCCTGCTACTGCTTAGAGTTGAGTCAGGTCTGATTCATCGGGGATGAATCAGAGGTGTGTGAACATGTCCTACCGTTGAGAGCTAAGTTTGTGAACACGATTTGGTAAAGGTAGCGGTGAGAGGCCATGTAGGAGTACATGGTGGGTTGTCTCATTGCAGCCATCCTCAGGAACTGAGTTCTGTGTTTGTGATCCATGACTAGTTACTACCACACATTGGGTTCCGGTAACTCGACCCCTCTCGACTTATTAATCAGCATGATCTCTGTCTAGGAGTTGCAACTAGTTTCTGGTGTTTGTAGGTAGTGTTAGTAGTCTACCAAGTGGCACCCGGTACAGGTGGGCTTGGGACAGACTAGGCACAGTGGCACGGTGTAGCAAGTGGCACCCGGATGGTGGGCTTGGGAACCCTGCTCACATCGTTTGGGGCCGTGAGCGACACCCCGGCCGGATCTCCTTGCGGATAGAACCCGAATAGGCGATAAACCTGGACGAGAGACTTGTTTGGTTAGTCAGGTCGTGGCCGACTCCCTCGCCCGGCTTCCGCTTGAAGGTTGCCGAGATACATGACGTGTACAGGGCGATAAGTGGCAGAAGCGTGTGTGAAGAAGTACACCCCTGCAGGGTTATCATTATCTATTCGAATAGCCGGATTCCTCGGATATGGAAACTTGGACCCCTTGCATAGTTCATAGACAAGTGAAAGTGGATACTCTAAAATACGCAAGATAAGCGTGAGTGCTATGGATGGCATTCTCGTAGGGAGACGGGAGCGGATCCATAGTGGTGTATTGATATGGTGAATATGTGGACTCGTGTGCGCCACCTCAAAAGAGTTACTTGCAGTCGTAGTTCAGGTTAGCCACCGAGTCAAAGCTGGCTTGCTGCAGTTAAACCCCACCATCCCCTTTGTTGATAATGATGCATATGTAGTTAGTTCTGATGTAAGTCTTGCTGGGTACATTTGTACTCACGTTGCTTAATTTATGTTTTTGCAGAGAGACTTCAGTCTCGCTAGTAGTACCGCGTGGACTTCGACGTTTAGCTTGTTACCTCAGCTACGATCTTGTGCCCTCGGCAGGATCTGGTAGATAATCAGGCTTTCAGCCTTTTTCATTTATAGATGTCTGTACTCAGACATGATAGCTTCCGCTTGTGCTTTGACTTGTATGCTCTGATTGTTGGGTCATGAGACCCATGTTTGTAATTTCTCGCTCCTCAGAGCCTATTGAATAATACTTGAGTTGTAGAGTCATGTTGTGATGCCAGGTTGTATTGCACATATCGAGCATATTGTGTGTATGTTATTGAAATGCTTGGTATGTGTGGGATCTGACTATCTAGTTGTTTATCCTTAGTAGCCTCTCTTACCGGGAAATGTCTCCTAGTGTTTCCACTGAGCCATGGTAGCTTGCTACTGCTCCGGAACACTTAGGCTGGCCGGCATGTGTCCTTCTTCGTTCCTGTGTCTGTCCCTTCGGGGAAATGTCACGCGATGAATACTGGAGTCCTGTTAGCCCGCTACAGCCCGGTTCACCGGAGTCCTGCTAGCCCAGTGCTACAGCCTGGATTCACTCGCTGATGACCGACACGTTCGATGTTGGATCATGGATGCCTGTCCCTGTAAGTTAGTGCCACTTTGGGTTCACGACTAGCCATGTCAGCCCGGGTTCTTTGTCATATGGATGCTAGCAACACTATCATATACGTGAGCCAAAAGTCTCAAACGGTCCCGGGCCAGGTAAGGTGGCACCCGTGGGAATACCGTGCGTGAGGCCGCAAAGTGATATGATGTGTTACATGCTAGATCGGTGTGACTTAGGATCGGGGTCCTGACAGTTGTACACACCTTTTGGGATAAGCCTACTTGATTTAAATTTATTAGAATATGCTATGTGCTTCACTTATATCTTTTGAGCTAGATAGTTTTTGCTCTAGTGCTTCACTTATATCTTTTTGAGCATGGCGGTGGCTTGATTTTATAGAAATTGCTAGTCTCTCATGCTTCACCTATATTATTTTGAGAGTCTTTTAGAACAGCATGGTATTTGCTATGGTTATAAATTGGTCCTAGAATGGTAGGCATCCAAGTTGGGTATAATAAAAACTATCATAGGAAGTGAATTGGATGATTTGATACTTGATAATTGTTCTGAGATATGGAGGTAGTGATATTAAAGTCATGCTAGTTGGGTGATTATGAATTTAAAGAATGCTTGTGTTGAAGTTAGCAAGTCCCATAGCATGCACGTATGGTTAAAGTTGTGTAACAAATTTGAAACATGAAGTGTACCTGGCTTGTGCATCCTTATGAGTGAAGGTCGGGTATGAGCGATGTTCTTTTCCTACCAATCTATCCCTCTAGGAGCATGCGCATAGTGCTTGATTTTTGATGACTTCTAAATTTTTGCAATAAGTATATGAGTTCTTTTGACTAATGTTGAGTTCATGGATTATACGCACTTTTACCTTTCCACCATTGCTAGCCTCTTCGGTACCGTGCATTGCCCTTTCTCACCTTGAGAGTTGGTGCAAACTTCGTCGGTGCATCCAAACCCCGTGATACGATACGCTCTATCACACATAAACCTACTTTTATCTTCCTCAAAACAGCCACCATACCTACCTATTATGGCATTTCCATAGCCATTCCGAGATATATTGCCATGCAACTTTCCACTGTTCCGTTCATCATCATCATGACATACTTCACTTTTGTCATATTGCCATTGCATGATGATGTTGTTGACATCGTATTTGTGGCAAAGCTACCATGCATAATTTTTTATACATGTCACTCTTGATTCATTGCACCATCCTGGTACACTGCTGGAGGCATTCATATAGATTCATATCTTGTTCTAGTTTCGAGTTGTAATTCATATGTTGTAATCAACGAAAGTGTGATGATCATCATTATTAGAGCATTGCCCAAAACGAAAATAGAAAAAAAAAAGTAAAAAACAAAAGAAAAAAATAAAGGCCAAAGTAAAAAAAGAAAAAAAGGACAATGTTACTATCTCTTTTTCCACACTTGTGCTTCAAAGTAGCACCATGTTCTTCATGTAGTGAGTCTCATATCTTGTGCTTCAAAGTAGCACCATGTTTTTCATATAGTGAGTCTCATATGTTGTCACTTTCATATACTAGTGGGAATTTTTCATTATAGAACTTGGCTTGTATATTCCTACGATGGGCTTCCTCAAATGCCCTAGGTCTTTGTGAGCAAGCAAGTTGGATGCACACCCACTAGTTTTCCTTTGTTGAGCATTCAATTATAGCTCTAGTGCATCCGTTGCAAGGCAATCCCTACTCCTCATGTTGACATCAATTGATGGGCATCTCCATAGCCCGTTGATTATCCTCGTCAATGTGAGACTTTCTCCTTTTTTGTCTTCTCCACACAATCCCCATCATCATATTCTATTCCACCCATAGTGCTATATCCATGGTTCATGCTCATGTATTGCGTGAAGGTTGAAAAAGTTTGGGATTATTTAAGTATGAAACAATTGCTTGGCTTGTCATCGGGGGTGTAGAATTTGGGAACATCTTTGTGTGACAGAAATGAAGCATAGCCTAACTATATGATTTTGTAGGGACGAACTTTCTTTAGCCATGTTATTTTGAGAAGACATGATTACTTTGATTAGTATGCTTGAAGTGTTACTATTTCTTTATCAATATGAAATTTTATTTTCAATCATTTGGATCTGAACATTCATGCCACAATAAAGAAGAATTACATTGAGAATTATGCTAGGTAGCATTCCACATCAAAAAAATTGTTTTTATCATTTACCTACTCGAGGACGAGCAGGAATTAAGCTTGGGGATGCTTGATACGTCTCCAACGTATCTATAATTTTTTATTGTTCCATGCTATTATATTACCCCTTTTCGATGTTTATGGGCTTTATTTTACATATTTATATCATTTTTGGGACTAACCTACTAACCGGAGGCCCAGCCCGTATTGTTGTTTTTTTGCCTATTTTAGTATTTCGAAGAAAAGGAATATCAAACGGAGTCCAAACAGGATGAAACCTTCGGGAGCGTGATTTTTGGAACGAATGTGATCCGGAGAACTTGGAGTGCAAGTCAAGCAACAAACGAGGCGGCCAGGAGATAGGTGGGTGCGCCCACCCCTCCTGGGCGCGCCCCCTGTCTCCTGGGCCCCTCGAGCGGCCACCGACGTACTTCTTCCTCCTATATATACCTACGTACCCCGAAAACATCCAGGGAGCAACCGAAACACAATTTCCACCACCGTAACCTTCTGTATCCGCGAGATCCCATCTTGGAGCCTTCGCCGGCGCTCCGCCGGAGGGGGAATCGACCATGGAGGGCTTCTACATCAACACCATAACCCCTCCGATGAGTTGTGAGTAGTTTACCACAGACCTTCGGGTCCATAGTTATTAGCTAGTTGGCTTATTCTCTCTTTTTGGATCTCAATATAATGTTCTCCCCCTCTCTTGTGGAGATCTATTCGATGTAAACTCTTTTTGCGGTGTGTTTGTCGAGATAAGATGAATTGTGGGTTTATGATCAAGTTTATCTATGAGAAATATTTGAATCTTCTCTGAATTCTTTTATGTATGATTGAGTTATCTTTGCAAGTGTCTTCGAATTATCAGTTTGGTTTGGCCTACTAGATTGATCTTTCTTGCCATGGGAGAAGTGCTTAGCTTTGGGTTCAATCTTGCGGTGTCCTTACCCAGTGACAGAAAGGGTTGCAAGGCACGTATTGTATTGTTGCCATCGAGGATAAAAAGATGGGGTTTATATCATATTGCTTGAGTTTATCCCTCTACATCATGTCATCTTTCTTAATGCGTTACTATGTTCTTATGAACTTAATACTCTAGATTCATGCTGGACAGCGGTCGATGTGTGGAGTAATAGTAGTAGATGCAGGCAGGAGTCGGTCTACTTGTCACGGACGTGATGCCTATATACATGATCATGGCTAGATAATCTCATAATTATTCGCTTTTCTATCAATTGCTCGACAATAATTTGTTCACCCACCGTAATACTTATGCTATCTTGAGAGAAGCCACTAGTGAAACCTATGGCCCCCGGGTCTATCTTTTATCATATAAGCGTTCAATCTACTTTTATTTGCTTCTTTTAATTTTTGCATCTATATTATAAAATACCAAAAATATATTTATCTTATCATACTATCTCTATCAGATCTCACTTTTGCAAGTGGACGTGAAGGGATTAACAACCCCTTTATTACGTTGGTTTCGAGTTCTTTGTTTGTTTGTGTAGGTGTGTGGGACTTTTGAGGAGCCTCCTACTGGATTGATATCTTGGTTCTCAAAAACTGAGGGAAATACTTACGCTACTATTGCTGCATCACCCCTTCCTCTTCAAGGAAAACCAACGCAAGCTCAAGACATAGCAGTAGACCGACTCCTGCCTGCATCTACTACTATTACTCCACACATCGACCGCTATCCAACATGCATCTAGTGTATTAAGTTCAAGAGAAAACGGGGTAATGCATTAATAAAAATGACATGATGTAGAAGATATCTGTTTATCTATTGCAGCAGATATAGATCTCATCTTTTTATCCTTAGTAGCAACGATACATACATGTAGGTTCCCCTTCTATCACTAGGATCAAGCACCGTAAGATCGAACCCACTATAAAGCACCTCTTCCCATTGCAAGATAAATAGATCAAGTTGGCCAAACAAAACCCATATATCGGAGAAGAAATATGAGGCTATAAGCAATCACGCATATAAGGGATCAAAGAAGACTCAAATGACTTTCATGGATAAAAACATAGATCTGATCATAAACTCAAAGTTCATCGGATCCCAACAAACACACCGCCAAAAGACTTATATCATATGGATCTCCAAGAGACCATTGTACTGATAATCAAGAGAGAGAGAGAGCAATCCATATAGCTACTAACTACGGACTCGTAGGTCTACAAAGAACTACTCACGCATCATAGGAGAAGCACCAATGGAAGTGGTGAACCCCTCCATGACGGTGTCTAGATTGGATCTGGTGGTTCTGGACTCTATGGCGGCTGGATCAATATTTTGTCGCCTCCCCTAGGGTTTCTAGAATATTTGGGTATTTATAGAGCAAAGAGGCGGTTCGGGGGCACCCGAGGTAGGCAGAACCCCCCAGGGCGCGCATGGGCCTCCTGGTGCACCCTGGTGAGTGCTGCTCACCTCGAGCAGTCCCTCGGGTGCTTCCTTGGCCCATTGGCTTTCTTCTGGCCCAAAAATATCCTCAAGGATTTGCGTTGCATTTGGACTCCATTTGATATTGATTTCCTGTGATGTAAAAAACATGCAGAAAACAACAACTGACACTGGCATTATGTCAATAGGTTAGTACCAAAAAGTGATATAAAATGACTATAAAATGATTGTAAAACATACTAGATTGATAATATAACATCATGGAACAAACAAAAATTATAGATACGTTGGAGACGTATCACACCCCAAGGTAATATTCAAGGACTCCCAAGCATCTAAGCTTGGGAATGCCCCGGAAGGCATCCCCTCTTTCTTCTACCAACTATCGATAATTTTACTTGGAGCTATATTTTTACTCATCACATCATATGAGTTTTGCTTGGACCGTCGTGTATTATATGAGTCATTGCTTTGTTTGCTTTTTAGTTTGTCACAATCATATTTGTTGAACACACATTTTTTAGAGGGACACACATTATTCATGATTTGTTAGAATTCTCTATGTGCTTCACTTATATCTTTTGAGCTAGGCAGTTGCTCTAGTGCTTCACTTATATCTTTTTTAGCACGCCGGTGCTTATATTTTAAAGAAATATTTGCACTCTCACGCTTCACTTATTATTTTTTAGGGTTGATAGTAATGGCAATTAGTACAAGTTATGAATTTTGTCCTAATATGATAGGTATTCAAGAGGGATATAATAAAAACTTTCATGTAGATTGCTGAATATGATAAGTTCGATTCCTTGTAATAGTTTTGCGATATAAAGGTGGTAATATGTGGGTTATGCTAGTGAGTAATTGTGGTTTATTAGCAATTTTGGTGTTAAGGTTTGTGATTCCCGAAGCATGCACTTATAGTCTCTCGTTATGCTATGAAGTTGGAGCATGATTTATTATTGATTATCTTCCTTATGAGTGGCGGTCCACGACGAGCGATGGTCTTTTCCTACCAATCTATCCCCCTAGGGGCATGCGTAGTAGTACTTTGCTTCGAGGGCGAAAAACCTTTGCAATAAGTATGTGCGTTCTTTATGACTAATGTGAGTCCATGGATTATACGCACTCTCACATTTCTGCAATCTGCTAGCCTCTTCGGTACCGTACATTGCCCTTTCTCACCTTGAGATGTGGTGCAAACTTCGCCGGTGCATCCAAACCCCGTGATATGATACGCTCTATCACACATAAGCCTCCTTATATCTTCCTCAAAACAGCCAACATACCTACCTATTATGGCATTCCCATAGCCATTCCGAGATATATTGCCATGCAACTTCCACTGTTCCGCATTATTATGTCACGCATCATTATTGTCATATTGCTTTACATGATCATATAGATGGCATAGTATTTTTGGCTCAACCACCATTCATCATGTTTATACATGTTATGCTAGATCATTACACATCCCGATACACCGCCGGAGGCATTCGTATAGAGTCATACTTTGTTCTAGTATAGAGTTGTAAGTAAATAGAACTGTGATGATCATATTCATTATTAGAGCATTGTCCCAAGTGAGGAAAGGATGATGGAGGCTATGATTCCCCAACTAGTCGGGATGAGGCTCCGGACAAAAAAAGAGAGGTCGAAAAGAGCCCATAAAAAGACGCCAAAAAGAGCCCAACAAAAAAGTGAGAGTAAAAGAGAGAAGGGGCAATGTTACTATCCTTTCCACATTTGTGCCTCAAAGTAGCACCATGTTTTTCATATAGAGAGTCTCCTATGCTTTCACTTTCATATAACTAGTGTGAATTTTTCATTATAGAACTTGGCTTGTATATTCCAATGATGGGCTTCCTCAAATGCCCGAGGTCTTCATGAGCAAGCAAGTTGGATGCACACCCACTTAGTTTTATTTTTGAGATTTCATACACTTATAGATCTTAGTGCATCCGTTGCATGGCAATCCCTACTCCTTTCATTGACATCAATTAATGGGCATCTCCATAGCCCGTTAATTAGCCTCGCCTATGTGAGACTTTCTCCTTTTTTCTAAATATTATCTCCATCATTGTACTCTATTCCACCTCATAGTGCTATATCCATGGCTTGCGCTCATGTATTGTGTGAGAGTTGAAAAAGCTGAAGCGCGTTAAAAAGTATGAACCAATTGCTCAACTTGTCATCGGGGTTGTCCGTGATAAATACCTTGTGTTAAGAAGATGGAGCATGACAGGGCTATATGATTTTGTAGGGATAACGTTCTTTAGCATTGATATTTTGAAAGACATGATTTTTTGTTGGTATGCCTTATTATTGTTGTTTTTATGTCAAAATATAGATTGTTGCTTTGAATAATTTGGGTCTTAATATTCATGCCACAAAATAGAGATTACATGATGAACATGTTAGGTAGCATTCCACATCAAAAATTCTGTTTTTATCATTTACCTACTCAAGGACGAGTAGGAATTAAGCTTGGGGATGCTTGATACGTCTCCAAAGTATCTATAATTTTTTTATTGTTCCATGCTATTATAGTATCAATATTGGATGTTTTATATGCATTAATATGTCAACCAATTAACTTAGTGCCAAGTGTCAGTTGTTGTTTTTGCCTATTTTTGGTTTTCCAGAATATCAGTACCGAACGAAGTACAAATGCCACGAAACTTTTTGACAATTTTTTCTGGACATAAGAGACCCTGGAAGCTTCGGGAGAGGGCCAGAAGATGAACGAGTAGCCCACAAGGCACGAGGGCGCGCCCTGGTGGCTTGTGGGGCCCATGTGCATCCCTTTGACCTAATTCTGCCTCTATAAATTCACTAAAATTGGGAAACCAACAGAGATCCACCCAAAATACTTTTTCCGCCACCGCAAGCTTCTGTTCTCACGAGATGCCATCTGGAGGCCTTTTCCGGCACTCTGCCAAAGGGGGGGTCGACAACGGAAGGCCTCTATATCAACCTTGCTACCCGTCTGATGATGTGTGAGTAGTTTACCACAGACCTGTGGGTCCGTAGCTAGTAGCTAGATAGTTTTCTCTCTCTCTCTCTCTTTGATTTTCAATATAATGTTCTCCTCGATGTTCTTGGAGTTCTATTTGATTTAATCACTTTTCGCAGTGTGTTTTTTGGGATCCAATGAATTGTGAGTTTATGATCAGGTTATCCATGAATATTATTTGAGTCTTCTGTGAACTCTTTTATGCATGATTACTATAGCTTTGTATTTCTCTTTTATCTATTGTTTTGGTTTGGCCAAACTAGATTGATTTTACTTGCAATGGGGGAGGTGCTTTGTGATGGGTTCAAACTTGCGGTGATCTATATCCCAGTGACAGAAGGGACAAGATAGTTATTTTTATTGTTGCCATTGAGGATAGAAAGATGGGCTTTATTCATGAGTGAGTTTACTTTGTCTACATCATGTCATCTAGCTTAAGGCATTACTCCATTCTTTACGAACATAATACTTTAGATGCATGCTAGATAGCGGTCGATGTGTGGAGTAATAGTAGTAGATGCAGGCAGGAGTCAGTCTACTTGTCTCGGACGTGATGCCTATATACATGATCATTGCCTTGGATATCATCATGATTATTCGCTTTTCTATCAACTGCCCATTAGTAATTTTTTTACCCATCGTATCCTATTTTCAAGAGAGAAGCCTCTAGTGATAACTATGGCCCCCAGGTCTACTTTTATCATATATTAAAATCCAAAAGTACCTTGCTGCAATTTTATTTACTTTATTTTATTTTGTGTTTCATTTATCTACCTATCACTACGAGATTTGATCCTTGCAATTAACCATCAAGGGATTGACAACCCTTGTTCGCGTTGGGTGCAAGTATCTGTTATTTTGTGTGCAGGTACTGCTAACGAGGTGTTGTGTGGTTCTCCTACTGGATTGATAACTTTGGTTCTTAGCTGAGGGGAATACTTATATTTATTGTATTGCATCATCCTCTCCTCTTCGAGGATATCCGAACGCAGGTCACAAGTAGCACCCCCCCTGTCGGTTCAATATCTGGCGTATCTCGTAGTAGGGGTCCTAAGCTAGGCGTCTTGGAGCGATGGCAACATGGACACGGGGTTTTACCCAACTTCGGGCTCTCTGGATGAGATAATACCCTACATGCTGCTTTTGATTGTACTCATATGGGTGTAGTACAGAGTACATGTGTCTACCACGAGATTGTAGTAGTGAATATGAGATCGTCTATTGATTAGCCTGGCCTCGGTTTATATAAGACACCGGAGGCCTAGGGTTTAGGAGCGTCCTTGTCTTGGGCGCCAAGTCTTGTGGAGTCTTCCTTGTATGCGGCAGGGGTTGTCCGAACTGGCCCATGAGTATACGGCCACGGGGGTCCTCGGCCCAATCTAACTAATCAGGAGACGACGTGGTGAGTACCCCCTAGTCCAGGACACCGTCAGTAGCCCCCTGAACCGGTCTTCAAATTGGGGACGCTCCTCGATTCTTCCAGACTGTTCTTCATCTTCGGTCGTCGATCTTGAAAACTGGTTCAATAAATCTTCTCATCTTCGATCTTGAGGATTTCCGAAGTGGATCCGAAGAGTTTACACGTCGGGTATCCGAGGAGCCCCTTTAAGTTATCGGCCTTTATCAATGCCTTGTTGTTTTTCACGCCACACCTTGGATTTGAAGTTGTTCCCGTGGGGCGGTATCTTCTTGCATCCGAGCTCCAACGCCGGACTGCATTTGAGATATCTTTTGCAGCCAAGCAGCAACCCCCGACCGCTTCCAAGCTCGAACGACGGACTGTGTCCTAGCTCAAACGCCGGACTATGTCAAGCTCCAACACCGGACTATGTCCGAGCTCCAATACCGGACTATATCCGAGGTGTCATAGATCACTTTGGTTCAAAAAGGTTGCAGGAGTTTAGCCGGGCTACTTCCAAGGTGGTGCACCACCTTGGCCATGGGCTGATTTTTATGAATTTAATTCCGAATTGTGTAATGTAATCTCTGACGAGATGTATAGCCAGTAGCCCTCAAGGTGCGTGTTGGCCTAATATCCAGGATGCACCTGAAGGAAAAAATCAAACCGCTGACCCTAGTAGCCCCTGAGACTCAGGTTGATTCATAAAATCAGCCCGAGGATCAATTCCCGGCTCGGCAGCATACTCAGGAATATAAACACGGTGTGCAAAGTCCTCGAGACTCAGGTTGGGTGCGGCCGACCAACCTGAGGATAATAATCTCCTCGAAAACTATATTGCACTTTAAATTTTCTGCATTGGATTGTCAATGCAGTAGCCCCCGAGACACTGGTCGGGTGGCAACACCAGATCAGTGGATCGATGTACCCCTTTAATATTTGTAAATAATAAGCCCGAAGCCTAGTAGCCCCCGAGCCTGAATGCAGGCACGGGAGGCCGAATTAAGGATCGATATCCATAGTAAAATCACAAATGATGTGTAATGACTCTATGTATCCAAGTACTTTACATCATTAATGCTCGGATCCGCATTGTACAAAACTTTGTTGACCGACCATCGGCTTCAACCTCCTCGGCAAGCAGCCGAGGAGTGTTTGTCCTACTTTATAAAGCCTTTATGAGGGCAAAGATTTATGGCAAACAAGGCAATCCGGCCATATGGTTTTATAAACAAAGGTACGCAAAGAGACATGTTATATTATTGTTTAACATAAGAAACATCTTCCAAAGAAAATAGTCCCGCTATCGGTTCCTTTATTTGGGTTGTCGTGCTAAGCATGATCATGAAACCTCAACTCCGATCAATGTGGGAGGAAAATACTGATGATTTAGTTCGGGGAAAGCTTCCAAACTCTGTGGTCTAAATGAACCCAAATTTTCACTTCCGTTGCGACCGTTTATAATCTGAAAGTGGCCCATCGTCGGCTTCTACCCCCTTGTAGACGCGACGCGGGGTGTTTCCGAAATAACAAAACAACCCTTAGCTGACGTCTTGGTGCCCGAAGGCGGTTGTGTTGGTGGAAACCAGGCAATCAGATATGCGGGCTTTATAACTTTCACTTAGTCATAGGAGCTTAAAGTTGGGAGGCCAGCAAGTAGCCCCCCGATTAGTGTTCGGCTACAGCCGAGGTCAAGCCATAAACACTTCAGCCAATGTTATGAATGGCCCGTCATTTAATACAGTCATCGGACCGCTGACCAGTTTACGCTTATTGTGACAGTCAGTTTTCGGCTTTCTCCACTGAGGTGCTGAACCATGCGAGCTGGAAGCACAATCACAATGGTTCTCACTTTGCACACCTAGCCGAACAAAGCGGAACGTAGGAGGCAAGCACAGGAGCCGGGCAACCCAACTATTGACCGAAGACACGATTTGAAACTGATGCATATATAGAAATATCCAAGAATTTTTGCCGAATCTCTAAAGGTGTCCGGCGTTGCACTGCGAGACTTATGCGGAAAACACACAAATGGTTGAAAAGTGCCATAGGATTGGAAAACCAAAAAACGTCAGTAAAAACTCGACGTCCGAACTAGATCAATTGTTCGGTGCCAATCAGAAAATTGGTCTTAGAAAAAAAATTGTGCTTTTGTCGTGCTTTTACATGACACACCCTATCTCAAGACTTCAAGCGAGTCAGCCTACGGCTTCAACCTCCTATCCCGAAGGCGGAGTACTTCTCGTTAGGCCAACTTAGCAAACTTTAGCGGCTTTGAGAGAGAAATTAGGCTCTCTGGCTATTGACCACACACTCGCATAGAAAAAAGGAGTGGTAGAAAAAAGACTTTGCAACGACTAAGAAGAAGAACACTTATCATAAAACAGCTCGCATAAATTTAAGAGCCCCCGAGTGACTTGGGTAAAAGAATTTTATGTATAATGATTGTATGTTCCGAAGTACTTATATCATATATGTGTTCACCCAAACTTTAAATGCATCTTAACCGACCGTCGGCTTCTCCCTCTTCGGCCAAGGGCCGAAAAGTGTTATGTACTCTACCTGTCGAGAATATCGACAGTGTTTCCGATAACCAGGCAATCAGGCCATAAGGCTGTAACAGACAAAGCGCGCTCAGGGAACTTATGATATATTACTGACGAAGTGTAAGAAGCATCTTCGAAGAAAATAGTACCCCCACCGATACCTTTCTTCGGTTGCTCATTGTTACTATGAGACTTGTGCAATAGATTTTTTGTACTCATGAGTTCCGTTGTGTGCCGACCATAATTGAAAACAATAAGAGCGCTAGCTTTCGGCTTCACCCAGTCTGAGGTCAGAGCTCGGAGGACCCGATCGTGACAATCGTAGAGGTGCTCTCTTTACTCCCTAGCCGAACAATCGGGAACGTAGGGGTAAGCACATGAGCGAGGCAACCCAGCTTGCGGAACACTTAAGTCAATATGGTGCATATTGTGGCGTAATACACAAACAAGGAACGAAGCCGTACAAGTATAATCATATGCAAGAGGAAAGGCTCCATAAAGGAAGCCCCCAGTTAAATGGGGTATTTGAATTTGTGTGTCACAAACAAGGTTTCGACAAGGAAGTTTTTCACAAGCAACTTTTTGCCAAAAAAGTATAATGCTTGGTCGAACCGAACAAAATTTAAAACTGGGAGTTTTTGAGCATGAAAGCGACTTAGTTGGTTAATGTGTTCGGCATTGATGACGCGGTCCGAGCTTGGTGCGGGGCAAGGTCTCAGCCCCCAAGCCCGACGTGGCTAAGCGAAGAGCTCGGCACTCCGAAGAGGCGAAGCCCCCAGTCTAGCTGAGGTGATGGAGCAGGTCGTCAGATGACACTGGAGTCTCCGGCCAAGTATGTTGATGAAGCGATGATGCGGGGTTGCCAACACAGGGCAGCACTCCAAGGCGACGACACAATTCGGTCGATGGAGATGGGCGACGAGGACACCATGCCGCGGGGATAGTGCGGCCCGATCTAAGTCAATTGCCTGCATAGGTAAAATAGTGCAAGCCAGAGATAATAATAATATATATTTATTTATTTACATAAAAAATCCTCTACTTAGTGAATTTAAGTAAAGTAAATAATTAAAGAAATATGGCCTGAACGCCAAGGTCGTCCCGACAGAGTTGTCGCGGAGATGTTGACAAAAGGGACGCGCGCTGAGGCGACGCCACAACTTGATCGATGCAGACAGGACGACGGCGTCGGCCCATAGAATTGACTGCGTGACGTGGTCGAGTTGATTGCCTACACACGTAGAATAGTGCAAGCAAGTAACAATAATAATTGAAAGAAAAAATTCTTTGCATAATTAAGTTTACGCAAAGTAGATAAAAGAAACATAGCCTGGCGCCTAGGTCAATGAAGACGGAGGAGTGACGACGTATTTTTTGTAGAGAAGACCCGGTTGCAGATATGGCGCTCGCCAGATTGCGGACAAAAAAAATCCACATCCAAGCGATGATGAAGCGCTAGTCCAGGGCTAGTTTGCATTGTTTGTTAATTAGATCTTTAAAAATGGTGCTGCAAAAATCCCTAGATGGCCGCAGCCCTTGCCGGAGTGTCTCAAGACTGCGTCGGGCCGATCAATATACGGAACGGCCGATCTGAACGTGAATGTTGGTCTGACGAAGGTTCTGACGCGTGGGTCGGCTCACCCGATTGACGCAGACAGAAAACATTTGTACAAACGTCAGCAAAATATTTCTGCAAAAAATAATACAGTACAACCAACAAAGAGATATCCCGCGTGTAACAACTTATGTGCTAAATAATAGCTAAGAAAAATAAAACATGCTTGATCCGTCGACTGTAACAGACCAGAGCTATAGCAAGATCAAAGCAAATAACAGAAAAACTGGTCCGAATTGAACTAGCACCAGACCGTATTGATCTTTCCAAGAAGTAGTACTAATTGAACTATAGTATTTACCAATATGTGGAGTGGTGTGTGTAGCCCAGATCTTGAAGACCGTGCTTGGAAAAGGAGTACTTAGATGTGTTAGGCTGGTCATAATGGGGAGTAACTTAGACTAGTACTAACATGCATATGTTACTAGTCTATGTTACTACCTCTATAGTGCATAGTATCATATATTAGTATCACAGAAGGTCTCATTTATTGCCATACATGATACATGGTAGCATCACATTTATTATGTTATGGTATCTACCTATGTTACTATAACCATCTCTCTCTTTTTTAATTGCCTGCCATATAAGCATATTTGCGAGTCCCAAGCGCATGATACTACTTATGTAACCCCCACTATGGCTAGCCTTAAGATGGTACTATCGGTTTGCACTTTTCAGACAAAGGTAGCAGACAACCTGCGGCCGAATTGGGAGCTGAATTAAAAAAAAGGAAAGGAATCTTCCTGATTTGCTCCACCGAGCTGAAGTCTGGTCCGCCGACGCGCATAGCCGAATTCATCTCGGCCCTGGTGTACTGCTCCACGAAAGTACTATGCATACGTACTCTCCTCGAGAGAAACGCCATTATTAGATTGCTGTACACAATTTCTTCTGCATTGACCTAGATTGAGTCCGCAAAAGCGGAAGCTTCTAAGATCCGACGTACTGCCCGATGACGGACACACAGCCGCCGCTATGTTATTTTGATCGCGATCTGCCTGTAGGCAAAGTAGTACGACATGGCAGCAATGATTTTGCAAAAAAGATCATCTATATGAAACCGATCTTACTGAAAAAACATCACCTGATCATCCCATCGATCCACGACGAACACCCAGCAGGCTCTCAATGAAAGCACCAATGTCGGTTCAATATCCGGCGTATCTCGTAGTAGGGGTCCTAAGCTAGGCATCTTGGAGCGATGCTAACATGGACACGGGGTTTTACCCAACTTCGGGCTCTCTTGATGAGATAATACCCTACATGCTGCTTTTGATTGTACTCATATGGGTGTAGTACAGAGTACATGTGTCTACCACGAGATTGTAGTAATGAATATGAGATTGTCTATTGACTAGCCTGGCCTCGGTTTATATGAGACACCGGAGGCCTAGGGTTTAGGAGAGTCCTTGTCTTGGGCGCCAAGTCTTGTGGAGTCTCCTTGTATGCGGCAGGGGTTGTCCGAACTGGCCCATGAGTATACGGCCATGGGGGTCCTCGGTCCAATCTAACTAATCAGGAGACGACATGGTGAGTACCCCCTAGTCCAGGACACCGTCACCCCCCCCCCTCCCGGACAGATCACCAGTGACGGGATTATCATCGCCAAAAAGATTTTAGGCAACCAATTGGGCCATAATAGGTGACATTCTAGGCCGTCACCGAACACGTTCACTGGTGACATTTTTTTGCCCGTCACCTAATATTCCAACTTGCGTGATGAAAAAATTGGTACCGTTAAAAAAATTCTATGATGGCGCTTTGGTGATGGTGGGCGCGACGATCGGAAAACATCACCAGAGTATTTTCCATGATGAAAATGGGTTATACATGACACAAGTGAAGCATCGCAAAATAGAGCAAAGTTTGTAGTGCTTCCTACCAAACAATGGAAAAACATATTTTTCTTCTCTCTCTTAGGATTTATGTTAGGAATAAGCGAGAAGTGGTATAAATCCGGTGAAAACCAACTAAAAACTCATTGCAAATAATCATAAATTCTTGAGCCATCACGTAGTGACTCTCTAGCCTCGTCCTGTAAAGGATACATAGGCTTAAGGTTTATAGGAATCCTAGTCGTCTATGAAGGTTGGAAAGTACTCCTGGATATATATCTAGTCTTACCTTGTACGCCAAGATGTCGGTTCCTTCCTTCTAGACGTCCCCCAGTCCGGGCTAATGGTCATGGTCGTATAGCGACTTAGGGGGCTTGGGCTAGCATGGTGGGCCTACTTAAGGTGCCTTGAGGCACCCTAGGGTGGTAACGTCGTCAGTAGTCCTTGCATGAGCCCATGGACTTGGTAGCTTCCGGGCTGAGCCAGAGATAAGCGCTTCGTCTTCCGATAGCATGACGAGGTCTTGGCTAGTTCATGAAGCTCCCCAAAAAATAGAACGCGTCGACTGCCCATTGGGCTAATGTATAACGTGTTCCTCTAGGTTTTTAGGCCGACAAGGGATCTTGAGGCCGGCTTCCCCAGCTATGTGACAACCTATTGTTGGTGAACGTAGCAGAAATTCAAAATTTTCTACGCATCACCAAGATCAATCAATGGAGATTCTAGCAACAAGAGAGAGGTGAGTGTATCTTCATACCCTTGAAGATCGTGATACAGGAGCGTTACAAGAATGTGATTGGAGGAGTCGTACACGCAGTGATTTAGATCGCAGTCGATTCCGATCTAAGCGCCGAACAATGGTGCCTCCGCGTTCAACACACGTGCAGCCCGATGACGTCTCCCGTGCCTTGATCCAGCAAGGAGGAGGGAGAGGTTGGGGAAGAGAACTCCAGCAGCAGCACGACAGCGTGGTGGTGGTGGAGCAGCATGGTTTCCAGCAGGGCTTCGCCAAGCACTACGGAGGACGAGGATGTTGAGAGGTAGGGCTGCGCCAAGATAGAGAGACTTGTGTTTTGGCAGCCCCAAAAACCCCACTATATATAGGAGGAGGGGAGGTGGCTGCGCCCCATCTAGGGTTCCCACCCTACGGGTGCGGCATCCCTAGATGGGACTTGGAGGGGCGGCCAAGAGGGGGAGAGAAGGGGGCGCGCCCTAGGGTGGGCCTTCAGGCCCATCTGCGCCTAGGGTTTCCCCTCTCTCCTCCTAGCTGCGCCTTGGGCCTTGGTGGGAGGCGCACCAGCCCACTCTGGGGCTGGTCCCTTCCCACTCTAGGCCCATGCAAGCTTCCGGGGCTGGTGGCCCCTCCCGATGGACCCCCGGAACCCTTCCGGTGGTCCTGGTACATTACCGGTGACGCCCGAAATACTTCCGATGGCCAAAACTTCACTCCCTATATATAATTCTTTACCTCCGGACCATTCCGGAACTCCTCGTGACGTCCGGGATCTCATCCTGGACTCCGAACAACATTCGGTAACCACATACAAACTTTCCCTATAACCCTAGCGTCATCGAACCTTAAGTGTGTAGACCCTACGGGTTCGGGAGGCATGTTGACATGACCGAGACATCTCTCCGGTCAATAACCAACAGCGGGATCTGGATACCCATGTTGGATCCCACATGTTCCACGATGATCTCATCGGATGAACCACGATGTTGGGGATTCAAGCAATCCCGTATACAATTCCCTTTGTCAATCGGTACGTTACTTGCCCGAGATTGGATCGTCGGTATCCCGGTACCTCGTTCAATCTCGTTACCGGCAAGTCACTTTACTCGTTCCGTAATGCATGATCCCATGACCAACTACTTAGTCACATTGAGCTCATTATGATGCATTACCGAGTGGGCCCAGAGATACCTCTCCGTCATACGGAGTGACAAATCCCAGTCTTGATTTGTGCCAACCCAACAGACACTTTCGAAGATACCTGTAGTGCACCTTTATAACCAACCAGTTACGTTGTGACGTTTGGTACAGCCAAAGCATTCCTACGGTATCCGGAAGTTAGACAATCTCATTGTCTAAGGAAATGATACTTGACATTATAAAAGCTCTTAGCAAATGAACTACACGATCTTGTGCTATGCTTAGGATTGGGTCATGTCCATCACATCATTCTCCTAATGACGTGATCCCGTTATCAATGACATCCAATGTCCATGGTCAGGAAATCATAACCATCTATTGATCAACGAGCTAGTCAACTAGAGGCTCACTAGGGACATGTTGTTAGCTATGAATTCACACATGTATTACGGTTTCCAGTTAATACAATTATAGCATGAACAATAGACAATTATCATGAACAAGGAAATACAATAATAACCATTTTATTATTGCCTCTAGGGCATATTTCCAACAGTCTCCCACTTGCACTAGAGTCAATAATCTAGTTCACCTCACTATGTGATCTATCTATTATATATATATATATTGCAGAAGTCAAACAAGCCATCACGTTCATCCACATAGGTTAAATTATCTTGGCCGTAAATTACAGCTATTAACAGCTAAGATTTAAAAGATGTAGCGTTACGTATGAATATTACCACATTGGTACAGTTTGACACGTCACGCTACCACGATGCATATATTATATGTATATTTGGTTGAAGCCAAGGACCGAGTCCAACTTGAATGACATACATATTAGGAAAAGGACTCATACAGGAAGGATTTTCAGACAAATAGGAACATTCATATGTAAATCTGGAAAGACCCAAAGGTTACGTAGTCTAACCTGTGTACGTGCCAAACCAGATGAGCTACTAATTAGAAAGGAAACTTACGGGAAGGTGTGACGGCCTGAATCAGAGGGACAAAAAAAAGCGCACATAAAATGTACAGGCCGAGTCCAACATCCACACCTACAAAATTGGTTCACGTACATATATTAGGAAAAGGAGTTATAAGCGAATAATTTTTTGACAAATAAAAATCACGCGCATGTAAATCTGCAACATGCCTAGCCTCCTAGCACGTAAACATACAAGATCATATTTTTTTAAACTATGCCGAATTAGCATTGCATGACCACACACATACACATATTGCATCAAACGGATAGAAACCAATAATCAATTTCCAGCAAAATAAAAGAAACCAATAATCAACTAATAGTGGAATCCGCAAAAATAAATAAATTAATAGTGGGATGTCGAACATATTAGTCATTTAAGGTCAAAATAATAATAGTAAGCAATTTATCAAATCAATTTTCATTACATAAAATTCAAATACGGCTTAAATATCAAATTTAACCAGTACAGTTGAACATGTAGTTTAAATTCAAATAAATTTCTATCTGAGTCCAGTCTGATTAGAAAATAACTTGATGCAGAACAACACGGACGAAAAACAGAATCAATTATAAAATTAAGCAACATAAGAAAAATACATATTTTTATGATATGTTCAAATAGTTATTTAGCCTTAGATGGCCGGTTTACATAAATAGTTTGAGTAAGAGGATACTGTCACAAGCATTTAGAAGATGTGTGAAAGACCTTTGTGCATGATATTGTGCTATTTGGAGATGCAACTGCAAGACGTACAATGGTGATGACAGTTTAGGTCTATAATAGCTGATGAAATGATTAGCTATGGTAGGACACTAATCTTAGTGATACTGGTCACCGTTTGTCACATATCACTGAATTTAGCAACAATAATACATTTAGAAAAAACATTTTAGCCGGAGTTTTCTCATGTTTTCTCCAGATGCACGTTGAAACTACAATATTTTCATACATGGTAACATGGTAGCTTGGTCAACGTTTTGTTGCAGGGGAAAATAGTGACCGAGGGAGAGTACTAGAAGAGAGCAATATTAAAATTAGTATGGGATTATAAGAATTTTGTGTTTATTTTTTTAATATAGTTAATTGCATAATCTCCAATTTTTAGGTTTTTTTCTTATAGATGGACGTGAATGATAGAGAATGTTTTAGGGGAAGAAGGAAGCAATATTTGGTGTCTAATATGTATTTGATCATTCTTTCTTAAAACATGAAATTACATGCAAAATAAGTGCGCAGACTAAGAAGCTTCGGTGATCCCGAGTGAGAGAGCAATTCAATAATTTCCCAACTACTCATGGATTAAGTTCATCTAGACATGGAATAAGTTAAGCTAATTACATTACAATGAGAAGATGGTGAAGCATATATATGGATATGTCGATATATGCCACTGTACTAACAAAATACACATGTGCAATACGATTGGTGATGAGGCATGCAACGGAAAAGAGATAACAAGGCATGACTACAAGTCAATGTTTATATTTTCTGAAGGAAAATCCCTAAAAGTATAATGGGTGCAACGATAAATGAAAATGAATGAGAAAAAGTTGGAATAGTTAAAGCTAGAGAATAGTACGAAAGCTTATGGTTTGGCATGGTGGGACACATTTCGTTGTTCTTTTGATCTTTTGATGCCAGATGACCAAATATTTAACTACACATTTTATACAAATTTGGTATTTGTAGTTAATTTTAATAATATGATCTCAAAATAGGAAAGTTGGCTATAACATTTTCGATAACTGATATAACGATGGATCCAATGAAAAAAAACAGGTCGAGAAAAACAACAAATATTTTAAACAAAAACTAGCCGCGCAAATGCGCGGGTCACCCCGCTAGTTGTAATGATTTCAACACCCATGGGGTTTGATCATATCTCGCTTGTGAGAGAGGTTATTAGTAAACGGGTCTGAACCTTTCAGATCGTGTGTGCTTTACAAATCTCTATGTCATCTTGTAGATGCAGCTATCACGCTTTATTTGGAGCTATTCCAAATAACTGTTCTACTATACGAATCCGTTTTACTACTCAGAATCATCTAGATTAGTGTCAAAGTTTGCATCGGCGTAATCCTTTATGATGAACTCTTTTACCACCTCCATGATCGAGAAAATTCCTTAGTCCACTAGTTACTAAGGATAACCTTGACCGTTGTCTTGTGATCCATTCCTGGATCACACTTGTACCCCTTGACTGACTCATGCGAGGCACACTTCAGGTGTGGTACACAGCATATCATACTGTAGAGCCTACGTCTAAAGCATAGGGGACGACCTTCATCCTTTCTCTCTATTCTGTCATGGTCAGGTCTTGAGTCTTACTCAATACTCACACCTTATAACACAGCCAAGAACTCCTTCTTTGCCAATCTATTTTGAACTCCTTCAAAATCTTGTCACGGTATGTGTTCGTTTGAAGGTACTATTAAGTGATTTTTTGATCTATCCTTATAGATCTTGATGCTCAATGTTCAAATAGCTTAATCCAGGTTTTCCATTGAAAAACACTTTTCAAATAACCCTATATGCTTTCCAGAAACTCTACATCGTTTCTGATCAACAATATGTCAACAACATATACTCATTAGAAATTCTATAGTGCTCCCACTCACTTCTTTGGAAATACAAGTTTCTCATAAACTTTGTATAAACCCAAAATATTTGATCATCTCATCAAAGCATATATTCCAACTCCGAGATGCTTACTCCAGTCCTCAGAAAGATTGCTGGAGCTTTGCATACTTGTTAGCATCTTTTAGGAATGACAAAACCTTCTAGTTGTATCACATACAGCCTTTCCTCAAGAAAATCATCGAGGAAATAATGTTTTGACATCCTATCTGCAAGATTTCATAAATAATGCAGTAATTGCTAATATAATTCCAACAGACTCTTAGTATCGCTACGAGTGAGAAAGTCTCATCGTAGTCAACTCCTTGAACTTGTCGGAAAATATCTTAACGACAAGTCGAGCTTTCTCAATGGTGATACTTACCATCATTGTCCGTCTTCCTTTTAAAATCCATCTGTACCCAACAGCCTTATGACCATCAAGTAGTTTTTCCAAAGTCTATACTTTGTTTTCATACATGGATCCTCTCTCGGATTTTATGGCCTCGAGCCATTCGTCGGAATTCGGGCCCACCGTCGCTTCTTCATTGCTCATAGGTTCATTGTTGTCCAGCAACATGACCTCCAAGACAGGATTACGTACCACTCTGGAGTAGTACGTATCCTTGTCGACCTACGAGTTTTGGTAGTGACTTGATCCAAAGTTTTATGATCACTATCATAAGCTTCCACTTCAATTGGTGTAAGCGTCACAGGAACAACTTCCTATGCCCTGCTACACACTAGTTGCAGTGACGGTTCAATATCCTCATCAAGTCTCCACCATCCTCCCACTCAATTCTTTCGAGAGAAACTTTTCCTCTAGAAAGGGCCCATTTTTTGAAACAATCACTTTTGCTTCCGGATCTGAAATAGGAGGTATACCCAACTGTTTTTGGGTGTCCCATGAAGATGCATTTATCCGCCTTGGGTTCGAGCTTATCTGGCTGAAACCTTTTCACATAAGCATCGCAGCCCCAAACTTTTAAGAAACGACAGCTTAGGTTTCTCTAAACCATAGTTCATGTGATGTCATCTCAATGGAATTACGTGGTGCCCTATTTAAAGTGAATGTGGTTGTCTCTAATGCTTAACCCATAAACGATAGTGGTAATTCGATAAGAGACATCATGGCATGCACCATATCCAATAGGGTGCAGCTATGACGTTCGGACACACCATCACACTATGGTGTTCCAAGCGGCATTAATTGTGAAACAATTTCCACAATGCCTTAATTGTGTACCAAACACGCAACTCAGATATTCATCTCTGTGATCATATCATAGACATTTTATCCTTTTGTCACGATGATCTTCAACTTCACTCTGAAATTACTTGAACCTTTCAATAATTCAGACTTTTGTTTCATCAAGTAAATACACTTGGCATCTACTCAAATCATCTGTGAAGTAAGAACATAACGATATCCACTGCGTGCCTCGGCACTCATTGGACTGCACACATCAAAATGTATTACTTCCAACAAGTTGATTTCTCGTTCCATTTCACTGAAAATGAGGACTTTCAGTCATCTTGCCCATGCGGTATGATTTGCATGTCTCAAGTGATTCAAAATCAGGTGAGTCCAAACGATCCATCTGCATGGAATTTCTTCATGCGTATATACCAATAGACATGGTTCGCATGTCTCAATCTTTTCAAAAACGAGTGAGTCCAAAGATCCGTCAACATGGAGCTTCTTCATGTGTTTTATACCAATATTGTTGGGGATATTACCACTGGGCGTGAACCGGCCTACCTGGGCCGGGTTAGCTTCATTAGTAATGTAAAGGTGATTAAGCAGATGAAGGCCCAAGGCCTGTAGTTGGTTTAGAACCTGTAGCCGTAAACCGGCTTGATATGTAAACTTGTATTGTAAGTTAGGAATAGAGAGAGACCAACCGGGATACGAGTATGAACCGGTGTGGGACTCTGTGGACCGACGGACATCACCCGTGTATATAAGGGGACGACCCGGCGGCGGTTCAAGGACAGACAACAACAACTCGAGTCTAGGTGAAGCTTGTTTGCTCCCTAGCCATCGAAACCACATCAATTCCATCACAACTAGACGTAGGCTTTTACCTTCATTGAAGGGGCCGAACTAGTATAAACCCTTGTGTCTTTGTGTCCGCTTTAACCCCTTCAAGTTAACCCGTTGCGATGGCTCCACGACTAAGTCCTTTCATGAGGACATCTGCCGTGACAAATCCACGACAGTTGGCGCTCACCATGGGGCAATCGCACGATGGTTTGATGATCTTGGAGGGCAAGCTCAAAGGACTCGAAGGCTATGCTGTGGGCCGGATGACCAAGAGTCGTCGCGGCAAGCTCTACATCGATGATGCAGGATGGGGTCCTGAAGCCGGCTCGATCGAGTACGGGTACCGGGTCCCCTTTGGTGGCATACACGTTTTTATCGGCAAGATTGGTGAGCCTGGGCCTGAGCCAGACATCCGCACCGACCTCGTCGAGACGGCTCAGCATGCGAGATCTACCCAGGTTAAACCGGCCGTGAGGCGTGCCTTTGTGGGAGTCATCCACGGAGGGGGACGTGGGAACGAGTCAGAATATGGTAGCGAGACCGTCGTCTATTCCGGCGACGAGTCCTCAACCGGCGAGACAGAATCATTGTATCAGTTGCAAGATGACCAGATTAGGGGTTGTTCCGATGGCGACAGTATTCCGGACCCCCCTGAGCAGATCAACCGGGTTGGAATATTCATGGCCGGTACACAGGCGGCGAATCACTCCTCAACCGCAGCAGCAATGCTCTCCGGATCAGCAGCGGCAGCAGGGGCAGGAGGCCTGGTGCGCCCACCTGTTCAAGTTTTGTCTGACCTGTTTGATGCATTAGCTGTACTTATGGCAGAGGCCAATCCGGCGGATCAGGAGGCCCATGATGCAGAGATTGCAAAAGTAAGAGAGCAGATCGCACAAGCCAAAGTCGACTTGGCAGCAGAGAAGGACAGGATGGCCGCAGAGCAGGCTACTTTGGACGCACAGGCCTATAAACTTATGCTCAACCAGAACGCATCACAGGAAGTCTTGAAGCGGAAGCACAGATCACGCCTGCCGTTAGGGTTCGACCCTCGAAATCTCTTTCACACTCCAGGAGCGGGAACCAGTAATCCGCCGGGGCACCTGGAGGTAAACTGGGTCGAGGCACCAGGGCCAGGAGCGACGGTCCAACCCCGCCTGATGGAACCTCCACGGCAGAACATTGTGATTCCTCCGTCGGTCCAGACACCTTCGGGTCATTATTCTAATCCTATGGACAATCTTGTCGCAGCTGCTGCACGATTAGAAGCTATCCCGGTCGAAGGAGACTCTCCGCAAGCAATAGAGACGCACCGGGTTAAGGAACTTCTTCGGACCGCTTTGATTCAACAGGAGGCATATTCATACAGCCGTGATCGGATTCATTCAACACCTCGTCCAAGCCGAAGTTATAGTAGGTGCCTGGATGAACCGGCCATATCAAGCAATGAGCGGGGCCGTGAAGTGGCCCGTGGCAATAACCCGGCCGACGGTGTTCACGATGCTCAGGATGTAGGAGACCGGGCCTGGGCACGAAGGGAGGCCGAGTTAGCAGCACAAAACGAGGCGGATCAGCTTACACCGGTTCGTCCAACCACCTCTGTCGGGCCAGGGGTCGCATCTAGCTTGGGAGTACCCTGTTTAGTCCCCGCTTTACGCAATGTACGCCTGCCCAAGGACTTCAAGGGCCCGCGCAAGGTGCCGAATTACACCGCTGATTTATCTCCAGAAGCATGGGTAGAGAGTTACGAGATGGCAATGGAGATGCTGGATGTGGATGAGACCGCATGTGCAAAGTACTTCACCATGATGCTTGAAGGCACAGCCCGTACTTGGTTGAAGGGCATGCCGCCTAATTCTATCAGTTCATGGGCCCAGTTGCGGACCCGGTTTATCCAAAATTTTAAGGATACGTGTAAGCAGCCTAAATCCATAGTAGACTTGGCGGCTTGTGTTCAGGAGGATGGAGAGTCAACAACTCATTGGGTACGTCGCGTTTCTGAAGTCTTGCACTCGTCGGACAGGATCAATGCTGACTCTGCGATCTTAACCCTGGAGGGCAATTGCCAGTTTAAGCCTCTAAAACAAAAGTTAGGGCGTATGAAGCGGTTCTGTAATGATATGGGAACTCTCATGGCGGCTTTAGTGAAGTATGCTGATTCTGATAGTACCAAGGATCCTGAGACTGACGATGACGAAGCAGGGAAGGGAAAGAAGAATGGCAACTCTAAGGGGCATCAATATAAACCGGCGGGCCATGGAAACGGAGGCAAACGTAAGGCGGATGGCAGCCTGGACTTTGTGGCTAACACTAATGCGCGGAACAAGGGTCAGCGGCGCAGAGGTGGTGGCTCAGGATCTGGTTTCCATGGGCCGGGTCATGATGGAGCTTCCGGTTCAGGTTTCAATCAGGGCGGTAATAATGACCAGGATAATCAGAATGGTCAAGGGGGTTACAACCAGCAGCAGCAGCGGTCGGGTTATCAGTGCCAGCCAAAACAGTTGAACAATGGGCAGTATCATGTTTTCACAACTAGCTCGGATAAGCGCGACCGGAAACTTCATAAGCGAGTAGTGAACTCTGTTGAACCGGCCGTACCGCGTTATTTGCGCTGGCCAATTGGCATTAGTGGTAGACCCTCAGGTGGGAGGTTATAAATTCACCAAGGTACTCATGGATGGAGGGAGCAGTATTAACATCCTGTACTATGAGACATTCCGCCGCATGGGGCTAACCGACAAGGATCTTAGACCGTCTAATACGGTGTTCCATGGTGTGGTGCCTGGCAAGTCAGCATATCCGGATGGTAAGATAGCCCTGGAGGTGGCTTTTGGGGACGAGCATGATTCCCGGTCCGAGACACTAACCTTTGACGTGGTGAAGATCCGGAGCCCGTATCACGCCTTGTTTGGGCGGCCGGCTTATGCCAAGTTCATGGCACGGCCTTGTTATATCTATTTGCAGCTCAAGATGCCGGGTCACAAAGGGACAATAATGGTTCATGGGAGCCCCAAGGTTGCTTTGGAATGTGAGGAAGGTGATGCGGCCTATGCGGAGTCGGTTTGTGCCACGGAGGAGTTAAAATATTATAAGGACAATATTGATCCGGCGGACATGACCCCTTCGAAGAAGCCAACGACGGAGCATGATTAAGATCTGAAGTTCAAATCAGCGGCTGAGACTAAGCTTGTTGATTTCGTGCCTGGCGATTCGTCCAAGCAGTTCACTGTTAGTGCCAACTTGGACCCTAAATAGGAAAGCGCGCTCATCGAGTTTATCCGTGAGAATCGGGACATTTTTGCATGGAAGCCTTCTGACATGCTAGGTGTACCAAGGGAACTCGCTGAGCACACTCTTAATGTGGATCCTAAGTATAAACCGGTAAAGCAATTTCTCCGCCGGTTTAACGAAGAGAGGCGCAAAGCTATTGGGGAGGAGGTAGCCAGGCTCTTAGCAGCTGGTTTTATCATTGAAGTGTTCCATCCAGAGTGGCTTGCTAATCCGGTGCTGGTTCTTAAGAAAAATGGCACTTGGTGTATGTGTGTGGATTATACGGATCTCAACAAGGCTTGTCCAGCGGATCCTTTTGCCCTCCCCCGCATTGACCAGATTATTGATGCCACGGCGGGTTGTGAGCGTTTGAGTTTTTTGGATGCGTATTCTGGGTATCATCAGATCAAAATGGCGGTTAAGGACCAGGAGAAGACGGTGTTTATTACTCCCTTTGGAGCCTTCTGCTATGTATCTATGCCTTTTGGGCTCAAGAGCGCCCAAGCCACTTATCAACGGTGTGTACAGAATTGCCTGCATAAACAGATCGGCCGCAATGTGCACGCCTATGTGGATGATATTGTAGTCAAGTCAAGGCAGAAGGAGACGCTGGTTGATGATTTAAAGGAAACCTTTGACAACCTGCGGGTTTATAAGATGATGCTTAACCCTGCCAAATGTGTCTTTGGTGTTCCGGCAGGCAAGTTGCTGGGCTTTCTTGTGTCCAACAGAGGAATTGAGGCTAATCCGGAGAAGATTACGGCTATCACCTCCCTGGCTAAACCGAAGTGTATCAACGATGTTCAGCGTTTGGCGGGTCGGATCGCCGCACTGAGCCGGTTTATCAGCCGCCTCGGAGAGAAGGCCATCCCTTTATACCAGATGTTGAGAAAGACAGATCAATTCGTCTGGAGTCCAGCTGCTGATGAAGCATTGGAGGACTTGAAGCGGCAATTAGCCAATCTGCCCGTTCTTGCAGCTCCGGTCGATAAGGAGCCGTTATTGTTATATGTAGCGGCCAATGCTCGTGCAGTTAGCGTGGCTATTGTGGTAGAACGCAAGGAGGCAGGCAAGGAATATCCGGTTCAGCGGCCGGTTTACTAATATCAGCGAGGTGCTTATTGAATCCAAGCAAAGGTATCCGCATTGGCAGAAGCTGGTATATGGAGTTTTCATGGCAAGCCGGAAGCTGAAGCAATATTTCCAAGGGCACCCTATCACAGTGGTCAGTTCAGCTCCCTTGGGCGATATCATACAGAACCGGGAGGCGACCGGCCGGATTGCCAAGTGGGCTATAGAACTTGGGCCACACGGATTGAAGTACGTACCCCGGACGGCGGTGAAGTCTCAGGCACTTGTTGATTTCATCAATGATTGGACCGAGTTGCAAGCACCAGAGGAGAAACCGGATCACACATATTGGACTATCCATTTTGATGGATCCAGGCAATTGGAAGGCTCGGGGGCTGGAGTCGTGTTAACTTCCCCACGAGGTGATAAGTTTTGTTATGTTCTCCGCTTAATGTTCCCTTGTACTAATAATGCAGCTGAGTATGAAGCCTTGCTCCATGGTCTCCGGATGGCTAAGGAGATGAATCTAAGTCGGGTTAAGTGCTTCGGTGACTCGGACCTCGTAGCTCAACAGGTGTCTGGCACTTGGGATTCTAAAGACCCACTCATGGCTGCATATCGTCGTGAGGTGGATATTGTTGCAGGTCACTTCAAGGGTTATCAGGTGGATCACGTGGATCGTCGAAAAAATGAAGCGACGGACGCTTTAAGCCGGTTGGGCTATCAGCGTAAACCGGTCCTACCTAATGTCTTTCTTGATGTGTTGCACAATCCGTCAGTCAAGCTCCTAGGTGAAGCGGATTTGGCTATTCATGATCCGGAGGCTCAATTGGTGGCAGCCCTGCATGTTATACCAGATTGGACAGTTCCCTATCTGGCGTACATGAACCGGGGAGAGTTGCCAGAGGATGAGACTCTAGCCAGGCAGATAGTCCGACGATCCAAATCTATGACAATTATCAATGGCGAATTGCATCATTGCAGTGTATCAGGGGCATTTCAACGCTGCGTCTCTCCTGAGGAAGGTTGTGAAATTTTATGCGAAATCCATGAAGGGGATTGTGGTCACCACGCCGGTTCAAAGTCTCTGGTGGCTAAGGCGTTTCGTCACGGGTTTTACTGGTTGACGGCTCATGCTGATGCGGAGGACTTGGTTAAACGGTGTGATGGCTGTCAGAAATTTTCAAGGCGTGCTCATGTGCCGGCTCAAGAATTGAGGATGATTCCAATTACTTGGCCGTTTGCGACTTGGGGGTTGGATATGGTTGAACCTTTTAAAAGGTCCAAGGATAAGAAAACCCACCTTTTGGTGGCAGTTGACAAGTTTACCAAGTGGGTTGAAGCGGAGCCTGTCAGCAAATGTGATGCAGCTACAGCAGTTCAGTTCATTAAAAAAGTGATTTTCCGGTTTGGCTTTCCACACAGTATCATTACTGACAATGGTACCAATTTATCCAAGGGTGCTATGAAGGAATTCTGTGAACGTGAGCACATCAGACTGGACGTATCATCAGTGGCTCACCCCCAGTCCAATGGGCAGGAAGAACGAGCTAATCAAAAGATCTTGCGAGGCATCAAACCCCGGCTTATGGTTCCATTGCAAAGAACACCGGGATGTTGGGTTGAAGAACTACCATCTGTACTATGGAGTATCAACACTACGCCCAACCGATCCACGGGATACACACCGTTTTTTATGGTCTACGGAGCAGAGGCGGTTCTCCCTAGTGATATCCGGCACGATTCGCCTCGTGTGGCGGCTTATGTTGAAGCGGACAATGAGATAGCACGACAAGATGCTTTGGACCTATTAGATGAGGAGCGTGACATAGCGGCTGCTCACTCGGCAATTTATCAACAAGATCTTCGTCGCTATCACAGTCGTCGGGTCAGAACCAGAACTTTTCAAGAAGGAGATTTGGTGCTTCGGCTCATCCAAGATCAGACGGATATGCACAAGTTATCCCCACCTTGGGAGGGACCTTTCGTGGTTAGCAAGAATCTGCACAACGGGTCGTACTATCTGATTGATATTCGAGAGCATAAAGACTCACGCACATCAGAGGAGGAGACCAACAGGCCGTGGAATATAGCTCATCTTCGGCCTTACTACACTTGAGCCATCGGCTCTATCTATGTACATATTATGGCAGTGTACATATTATCATTGAAATAATAAAACCGGAGCCTCAGCTAAAGCGGGGTCTCTGTCCTTTCATATCATGCGTGGTTACATGGAGTGGTTCTGTTTTAAAACGGCCTCCGGTTTACCCCTTGAAATTTGCTTTTCAAAATAGTTTTGTGATATCACTTGGGGCCTTGGTCGTGTACGAACCAACGCGACACCTTTTGATAGGCGAAAGCCACCAGATCACTTGGGGACATGGTCAAGTCTGAACCAGTCATGCCTCTTGATCGGCCTAAGGCCACAAAATCACTTGGGGGCTTGGTCGAACCCGAACCATTGCCACGCCTCTTGATCGGCATAATTGCCACGGTTTCATTTGGGGACCTGGCTGACTTGAACCATTGTCACTCCTATTGGGGGCTTGGTCCTGTCCGACCATGGTAATACCATCTGATCAGCTCAGTAAAGCATGTTTTTGCAAACGGTTTTTATCATTGCCTTTGCTGCCATATTTCTTTTATGACTATTCTTCAATTTGTTGTTGTGTTTCCTTTGAACCAACAACACCTTTTTACCGGTTCAGCTGACGGAAATCGGTTCATTTGTATTCCGGAGAAATATGCCCGCTTTAACTTTCCTGTTAACATCATGAAGTAGCAGGGGGGCTCATAATGACCCAGCACGATTTACAAGGGAGTTGTTTTCTCCCCTTTGATGGTAACGGTTTATAAATACTCCGTTTCAAGCCTGGCTAAGCCAACTTCATGCCCAGCGATGGCAGGTATTTGGTATCACATATTTGATTATATGTTTTAAATACATTGATATATATATATATATCAAGGTTATAAACCGGTTGGCGGTATAACCGCCACCGCAGTTCAAGATTTTTCTGATTGCAGGAAATATAATTAAGGATTTCAAGCAAAAGTATCAGTACTTATGCACGAAGGCATATTTCGAGACAGAAGTATTGACTATCCTATTACAAGGCAACGCGGTGCCCAAATAAGATCATTGTTGTTCCGGCGGATCATAATGAAGCAATTATGTAAACCGGTTTCCGGTTCAAGCTTGCTCATCAAACCGGTCTGATGGTTGTGGGTCGTCCCGCGCTGCTTCAGCTTCCTCATCTCTATCCATTGGCTGGAAATCAACAGTGGACCAGTCGATTCCCATTAAAGCTTGAAAGACAGCCTCTTCATGGATCAGAGAAGACGGTTCAATATCAGGAGCGTAAGTATGCTTACGGATTGGAGGAATCAGATTTTCCGCTTCAGGAGTTGGTGCAGGCACTCGTTTGTTCTGGTCATTGTACTGAGCTTGATAATGCGACAAGTCTGCCTCTTCAGCCAATTGACAAGCCAGAGGGCGTACTACACGGTTTATCGCCCTCAAATCATCTTCATTGAACTCTGAGCCATCTTCCTTCAAGCTGGGATAGCCTTGAGCTGCTTCAACAGGATCGAAATCCGGCACCCAAGCTTTTGCCCGGATCAAGGCATTAATGGCTCCGGTTCGAGCAGCAGATTTCTTTAGTTCTTCAATCCGAGCAGGAAGCATTGACAACCTATTAAGAGTGTCTTGGATTAAGGAAGGTGTCGGATTGTTATGCCATGCAGTGGTGATGATCCGTTGCGCTCCAGTATACAGCTGTTCAATTAAAGTGTAGGCAGCCTTCAATTTCTTTCGAACATCTGACCCTAAGTGACCAATGCGTGTACTTGTAACAATACAAGAAAGATCACAAACCGGATTTATTATAAGAAGGCCAGAGTTGTTCAAGAAATCAAAAGGGACTTACCAAAGATAGCAGCGGTCATGGAATGTACTTGCCGCTTTACGGCGGTCAGCTCATCTACCACCGGTTTAAGAGCAGCTTCAGCATTTTCAGCTCTTTTTATTAAATCAGCCTTCTCAGTGGCCCAATCAGTCCGCTCCTTCTCAAAGCCCTCCTTCAGCTATTCTGTGATACTCAAAGCACTGGTTAGTTCTTCCCTTGCCTTGTCGGTTTCAGCTTGCTGGGTTTTCAAAATTTCCTGCAGATCAGTAATCCGGTCTTCTTTGATCTGCACTTCAGCCTGCATAAAGACAGTGCTTGGCTTTCAACAAACGGTACAAGAATTTGAAGTACCAACCACATAACAAGTTATATGCTTGATACTTGGGGGCTAATGCACCTTCAATTTTCATCTGTTACTAAATCGCAAAATCCCAAGCTCAATACAGGTATTCAACTTGGCACTTGGGGGCTAATGGCTATTTGCTCAATTATGTTCTGATGTTAGAATCTTTATTGGAGTCCCGGTTTAACTATACTAAGTTGAACCGGCCCTTGGGGGCTACATTGATGGAGTTCAAAGTATTGAGGACTATATTCAAGTCCCGGTTTGAAGAAGATTACAAACCGGCCCTTGGGGGCTAGGAGGATTAATACAGTAGCAGTAATTAAGGAAAGAAGAAGCGCAAGGAAGTTGCCTCAAATTTATCTCTCATTATCTTTACCAGGCCAGCTTCACAGTCACGACTATTATATAGCCGGTTCAGATAACCAGAGTGAACATCTTGGGCACTTAGAGCAGCATATGTTTCCAGATTAACATACCATTTGCCTTTGTTCATGCCAGAAGAATCTTCTTTCACAGTATGCTTGGCCAAAGCGACGGGATTCCCGGGTTCAAAGCGACCTACGCCGGTAATTACAACGTCATCATCCTTGGGCTCGCCGGTTTGCGTTGGCGTGGTCGGTTTATCAGCAGGCTTTGAAGGACTGCGAGATCCATCGATCCGGACGGAGCTGGCGGGCTGATCAACAGGGACTGAGGTATCGATAGGCCTTTTATCAATAATAGCATCATCTTGCAAAGGAGGATCATTGGGAATATCTTCAGGAACGAACGCTTCAAGATCTGGTGTTTTTTCCTGTTCAAGGGCAGCATCTTCCTCGGCCGCTTTATTCAGGCGGGCTTTCTTGCTTGGTTTAGGTTTAGCCCTGAAAGAGAAACAAAAAGTCAAGGAACAGCATAAGTTGTAACGTGGTATACCAGAAGCATATGTTCAGTCTAGCTTACCCAAGAACCGTTTTAAGGGGTGGCAGCTGAGTGGCCGACGATTCACCAGAGGAAGAATGGGAAGTAACCTGATAATCAGAGTCGGACGGATTAGGAGGTTGACGGACGAAACCCGCTTTAGGACGTAAATTAATAAAAAGGTCGGAGACCTCGGAGCGGCGTTTTCGAACCGGACTGTTCGGTAAACCGGCGGAGGTAACTACCTGGCCGCTGTGCTGGGTTGTGCGGCGAGCTTCATGTTGCTGAGTCTTCATAAGAAATTTGGGATCCAAATAAGCAAGGGGATGAGAAAATTTAACTTTCCGGTTTGCCTGGCGAAATTTTGGCGAAGGCAAAGGATCCGAATCGGAAGAAAGAGTAATTACCTCAGCGACATTAGCATTACTGGCTTCAGCGTCGTCCTGACAAGTATCATCATCAATAAGGCGGGTAAAAAGTAGGCCTAATGAATCAAGTTCTACCTCAGGGTCCGAGTTACCCACATCATCATCAACAGCCGGATCAGATGAAGCAGTGGTTTTCCTCTTTTTGGCAGGCTTCTTGACGACCTTGGTCTTTGGCCGGATTGGCCGATCTGCTTTCTCCGGTTTGTCTTGTGGAAGCTTCTTACTCCAAAACAGATTATCACCCTGGGTAAGCAGCAGTTGATGTCAGACAGAGATAGCAATAACAGGTTCAGTAAAAAGTACAATCAAAATCTTACAGCTGGCGGTTTGTTAGTAGCACAGAAAGGGGGCAGGCCGGTTTGAGCGCATAGATGCTCCGGTTCATTCAGCATTTTCTTCACAGCCTCTGTGACTTCATCATCGGAGAGCTGGATGTTGGTGTGTTGGAGTGGGTCATCAATGCTGCCAGTATATTTGCACATCAAACCGGAGCGCCGGCTGAGAGGCAGTAGGCTCCATGATATCCAACAGCGTGCGAGATCAACTCCTGTTAAACCGTTGGCCATGAAGGCTCGGAGCTTGGATAATTGTGGAGCGTATTTACTCCTCTCCTTGGCACTTAACCTTTGTGGGAAGGGGTGCGTATTGCTGAGCCGTTCCGGACGAAAGCCAGGCAAAGGATTTTCATCACCAGGGGAAGTATCTTTGCAGTAAAACCATGTTGCATTCCATTCCTTGGGGTGACTATGTAGTTTGGCATGGGGATAAGTGATTTCTTTCCTCTTCTGAATTGCCATACCACCCAATTCGGTATTGGGACCGTTAGTGAATTCTGTGCGGCGATTTAAGTGGAAGCAGTCTCTGAACAATTCAACTGTGGGTTTCTCTTGAAGGTACACCTCACAGAGCACTTGGAAGTGACATAGGTTGGTAACAGAATTGGGGCCAATATCTTGCGGGCGAAGTTGAAAATTGGCTAGTACGTCCCGGTAAAATTTGGAGCCGGGCGGTTTGAAGCCCCGGGCTAAGTGATCCGCAAAGATCACAACCTCTCCCTCTTGAGGTGTGGGAGGACATTCATTACCAGGAACCCTCCAGTGGATAGTCTCTTTGCTATCTAAAGCACCGATTGAGACTAAATCATCCAACTGGGTTTCTGTGACACGAGAAGGAACCCAGTTGCACTCATATACTTGTTTGGCCATGGTGAGATCTACAAGAAATAGGTGATTCCGGTTCAAGAACATGTTGGATAAAAGAAGGCACTGGTATGAACAAGGCTAAACCGGGGGCAGTATACTTAAATCGGATTTTTATGAAGTGGCATCATATGGCCAAAGAGTTCTGGCGGTTCAACAAGGGGACTAATGGTATATACCGGTTTATTAACTTTTTCTATACTAAGTTAAACCGCCTGATCTAAGCATTGAAAGCAATTGAGGCTGCGGATGGCTAAGTGTGCAGAAACAGGTTTCACAAGGTCCTATCGTAGTAATGCATCTGAAGCAAGTTCAGAAAAACAGAAAATATTCAAAAGATTAAAGCAGAGCGGAAGTGAATCAATGGGCAGGTATGTAGATGAGATCTATGGACTTGAGCGTGAAACTACAGGTGGATGCTAAAAGGCTACTGCTAATCAGAGCCGGGTTTCACAGATCTATCCAGGAATCTAGGTACGAGCATGAACAAGTGAGGAGCACAGCAAGAATATGAAACCCTAGAATAGATCTATGTTAAGAAGAGCAGAAGGCTTACCGGAATCGAGGAGGATGCGGAAAGATACCGCAGTACTCTGGAACATTCAGGTTGATGCAGCGACTGTTGGGTTTCGTAGTAATTTCAAAAAAAAATTCCTACGCACACGCAAGATCATGGTGATGTATAGCAACGAGGGGAGAGTGTTGTCTACGTACCCAACGTAGACCGACTGTGGAAGTGATGACACGACGTAGAGGAAGTAGTCGTACGTCTTCACGATCCAACCGATCAAGCACCGAAACTACGGCACCTCCGAGTTCGAGCACACGTTCAGCTCAATGACGATCCCCGGACTCCAATCCAGCAAAGTGTCGGGGAAGAGTTCCGTCAGCACGACGGCGTGGTGACGATCTTGATGAACTACAGCAGCAGGGCTTCGCCTAAACTCCGCTACAGTATTATCGAGGAATATGGTGGCTGGGGCCGCCGCACACGGCTAAGGAATAGATCACATGGATCAACTTCTTGTTGTTTTGGTGCTAGCCCTGCCCCTCTATTTATATGTTGAGCCCCGGGGTCGAAACTTGGAGCAAAAGCCTCCTCAAAGTCGGTTTTGCCCGAAAGGCAAGAGTCCCACTCGGACTCCAGGACCAAACGCCACAATCCTTGGCGTCTGGCCCTGACACCACGGGCCTCGGCGTCTGGCCCAGGGCCAGACGCCAGGGTCTCCGGCGTTTGGCCCCCTGGCCTCCGCAAAACTCCTTTTGCACCGACCTAAAGCCTCATGGGCTTGACCCCTTGGCCTAACCATATCATCCAATATATGAATCTTTACGTCTCGACCATTTCGAGACTCCTCGTCATGTCCCCGATCTCATCCGGGACTCCGAACTCCTTCGGTACATCAAAACATGTAAACTCATAATATAACTGTCATCGTAACCTTAAGCGTGCGGACCCTACGGGTTCGAGAACAACGTAGACATGACCGAGACACGTCTCCGGTCAATAACCAATAGCGGGACCTGGATGCCCATATTGGCTCCTACACATTCTACGAAGATCTTTATCGGTCAGACCGCATAACAACATACGTTGTTCCCTTTGTCATCGGTATGTTACTTGCCCGAGATTCGATCGTCGGTATCCAATACCTAGTTCAATCTCGTTACCGGCAAGTCTCTTTACTCGTTCCGTAATACATCATCTCACAACTAACATATTAGTTGTAATGCTTGCAAGGCTTATGTGATGTGTATTACCGAGAGGGCCCAGAGATACCTCTCCGACAATCGGAGTGACAAATCCTAATCTCGAAATACGCCAACCCAACATCGACCATTGGAGACACCTGTAGTACTCCTTTATAATCACCCAGTTACGTTGTGACGTTTGGTAGTACCCAAAGTGTTCCTCCGGTAAACGGGAGTTGCATAATCTCATAGTCGTAGGAACATGTATAAGTCATGAAGAAAGCAATAGCAACATACTAAACGATCGGGTGCTAAGCTAATGGAATGGGTCATGTCAATCAGATCATTCTACTAATGATGTGACCTCGTTAATCAAATAACAACTCATTGTTCATGGTTAGGAAACATAACCATCTTTGATTAACGAGCTAGTCAAGTAGAGGCATACTAGTGACACTCTGTTTGTCTATGTATTCACACATGTATTATGTTTCCGGTAAATACAATTCTAGCATGAATAATAAACATTTATCATGATTATAAGGAAATAAATAATAACTTTATTATTGCCTCTAGGGCATATTTCCTTCAGTCTCCCACTTGCACTAGAGTCAATAATCTAGTTCACATCGTCATGTGATTTAACACCAATATTCATATCTGTATATGATTAACACCCATAGTTCACATCATCATGTGACCAACACCCAAAGGGTTTACTAGAGTCAATAATCTAGTTCACATCTCTATGTGATTAACATCCAAAGAGTACTAAGGTGTGATCATGTTTTGCTCGTGAGAGAAGCTTAGTCAACGGGTTTGTTACATTCAGAGCCGTATGTATTTTGCAAATATTCTATGTCTACAATGCTCTGTACGGAGCTACTCTAGCTAATCGCTCCCACTTTCAATATGTATCCAGATTGAGACTTAGAGTCATCTGGATCAGTGTAAAAATTTGCACTGATGTAACTTTTACAACAAACTCTTTTATCACCTCCATAATTGAGAAACATCTCCTTAGTCCTTACTAAGGATATTCTTGACCAATGTCCAGTGATCTACTCCTAGATCACTATTGTACTCCTCTTGCCAAATACAGAGCAAGGTATACAATAGGTCTGGTACAAAGCATAGCATACTTTATAGAACCTATGACTGAGGCATAGGGAATGACTTTTCATTCTCTTTCTATTTTCTGCTGTGGTCGGGATTTGAGTCTTACTCAATTTCATACCTTTGCAACACAGGCAAGAACTCTTTCTTTAACTGTTCCATTTTGAACTATTTCAAAATCTTGCCAAGGTATGTACTCATTGAAAATCTTTATCAAGCGTCTTGATCTATCTCGATAGATCTTGATGCTCAATATATAAGTAGCTTTTTACTGAGGTCTTTTCTTTTTAAAGAACTCCTTTAAAACACTCCTTTATGCTTTGCAGAAAAATTCTACATCATTTCTGATCAACAATATGTCACTCACATATACTAATCAGAAAGGCTGTAGTGCTCCCACTCACTTTATTGTAAATACAGGCTTCATCGTAAGTCCATATAAAACTATATGCTTTGATCAACTTATCAAAGCGTATATTCCAACTCCGAGATGCTTGCACCAGTCCATAGATGGATCGCTGGAGCTTGCACATTTTGTTAGCACCTTTAGGATTGACAAAACCTTCTGGTTGCATCATATACAACTCTTCTTTAATAAATCCATTAAGGAATGCAGTTTTGACATCCATTTGCCAGATTTCATAAAATGTGGCAATTGCTAACATGATTCAGATAGACTTAAGCATCGATACGAGTGAGAAAACCTCATCGTATTCAACACCTTGAACTTGTTGAAAAACTTTTGCAACAAGTCGAGCTTGGTAGATAGTAACACTACTATCAGTGTCCGTCTTCCTCTTGAAGATCCATTTATTTAACATGGCTTTGCTGATCATCAAGCAAGTCAATCAAAGTCCATACTTTGTTGTCATACATGGATCATATCTCAGATTTTATGGCCTCAAGCCATCTCACGGAATCTGGGCTCATCATCGCTTCCTCATAGTTCGTAGGTTCATCATGGTCTAGTAACATGACTTCCAGAACATGATTACTACACCACTCTGGTGCAGATCTTACTCTGGAAGACCTACGAGGTTCTGTAGTAACTTGATCTGAAGTTTTATGATCAATATCATTAGCTTCCTCACTAATTGGTGTATTTGTCACAGGAACTGATTTCTGTGATGAACTACTTTCCAATAAGGGAGCAGGTACAGTTACCTCATCAAGTTCTACTTTCCTCCCACTCACTTCTTTCGAGAGAAACTCCTTCTCCAGAAAGGATCCATTTTTAGCAACGAATATCTTGCCTCCGGATCTGTGATAGAAGGTGTACCCAACAATTTCCTTTGGGTATTCTATGAAGACGCACTTCTCCGATTTGGGTTCGAGCTTATCAGGATGAAACTTTTCCACATAAGCATCGCAGCCCCAAACTTTAAGAAACGACAACTTGGGTTTCTTGCTAAACCAAAGTTCATATAGTGTCGTCTCAACGGATTTAGATGGTGCCCTTTTAATGTGAATGCAGCTGTCTCTAATGCATAACCCCAAAACGACAATGGTAAATCAATAAGAGACATCATAGATCGCACCATATCCAATAAAGCGCGGTTACGACGTTTGGACACACCATAACATTGTGGTGTTCCAGGTGGCGTGAGCTATGAAACTATTCCACATTGTTTTAATTGAAGACCAAACTCGAAACTCAAATATTCGTCTCCGTGATCAGATCGCAGAAACTTTATTTTTCTTGTTACGATGATTTTTCCACTTCACTCTGAAATTCTTTGAACCTTTCAATTATTTCAGACTTATGTTTCATCAAGTAGATATCCCCATATCTGCTCAAATCATCTTGTGAAGGTCAGAAAATAATGATACCTGCTGTAAGCCTTTCGTCGGACCACATACATCGGTATGTATGATTTCCAACAAATCTGTTGCTTGCTTCATTGTTCCGGAGAACGGCGTTTTAGTCATCTTGCCCATAAGGCATGGTTCGCAAGCATCAAGTGATTCATAATCAAGTGATTCCAAAATCCCATCAGCATGGAGTTTCTTCATGCGCTTTACACCAATATGACCTAAACGGCAGTGCCATAAATAAGTTGCACTATCATTATTAACTTTACATCTTTTGGTTTCAATATTATGAATATGTGTATCACTAAGATCGAGATCCAATGAACTATTTTCATTGGGTGTGTAACCATATAAAGTTTTATTCATGTAAACAGAACAACAATTTATTCTTTTACTTTAAATGAATAACCGTATTACAATAAACATGATCAAATCATATTCATGCTCAACACAAACACCAAATAACACTTATTTAGTTTCAACACTAATCCCGTAATTATAGGGAGTGTGCGATGATGATCATATCAATCTTGGAACCACTTCCAACACACATCGTCACTTCACCCTTAACTAGTCTCTGTTTATTCTGCAACTCCCGTTTCGAGTTACTAATCTTAGCAACTGAACTAGTATCAAATACTTAGGGTTTGCTATAAACACTAGTAAAGTACACATCAATAACATGTATATCAAATATACTTATGTTCACTTTGCCATCCTTCTTATCCGCCAATCACTTGGGGTGATTCCGTTTCCGGTGACCAGTCCCTTTGCAGTAGAAGCACTTAGTCTCAAGCTTAGGACTAGACTTGGGCTTCTTCACTTGAGCAGCAACTTGCTTGCCGTTCTTCTTGAAGTTCCCCTTCTTCCCTTTGCCCTTTTCTTGAAACTAGTGGTCTTATCAAACATCAACACTTGATGTTTTTCTTGATTTCTACCTTCATTGATTTCATCATCACGAAGAGCTTGGGAGTTGTTTCCGTTATCCCTTGCATATTATAGTTCATCACGAAGTTCTACTAACTTGGTGATGGTGACTAGAGAATTCTGTCAATCACTATCTTATCTGGAAGATTAACTCCCACTTGATTCAAGCGATTGTAGTACCCAGACAATCTGAGCACATGCTCACTAGTTGAGCGATTCTCCTCCATCTTTTAGCTATAGAACTTGTTGGAGACTTCATATCTCACAACTCGGGTATTTGCTTGAAATATTAACTTCAACTCCTGGAACATCTCATATGGTCCATGACGTTCAAAACGTCTTTGAAGTCCCGATTCTAAGCCGTTAAGCATGGTGCACTTAAACTATCAAGTAGTCATCATATTGAGCTAGCTAAACGTTCATAACGTTTGCATCTGCTCCTGCAATAGGTCTGTCACCTAGCGGTGCATCAAGGACATAATTCTTCTGTGCAGCAATGAAGATAATCCTCAGATCACGGATCCAATCCGCATCATTGCTACTAACATCTTTCAACACAATTTTCTCTAGGAACATATCAAAATAAACACAGGGAAGCAACAACGCGAGCTATTGATCTATAATTTGTAAAATACTACCAGGGCTAAGTTCATGATAAATTTAAGTTCAATTAATCATATTACTTAAGAACTCCCACTTAGACAGACATCCCTCTAATCCTCTAAGTGATCACGTGATCCAAATCAACTAAACCATGTCCGATCATCACATGAGATGGAGTAGTTTCAATGGTGAACATCACTATGTTGATCATATCTACTATATGATTCACGCTCGACCTTTCGGTCTCCGTGTTCCGAGGCCATATCTGTATATGCTAGGCTCGTCAAGTATAACCTGAGTATTCTGCATGCGCAACTGTTTTGCACCCGTTGTATTTGAACGTAGAGCCTATCACACCCGATCATCACGTGGTGTCTCAGCACGAAGAACTTTCGCAACGGTGCATACTCAGGGAGAACACTTCTTGATAATTTAGTGAGAGATCATCTTATAATGCTACCGTCAATCAAAGCAAGATAAGATGCATAAAAAGATAAACATCACATGCAATCAATATAAGTGATATGATATGGCCATCATCATCTTGTGCTTGTGATCTCCATCTCCGAAGCACCGTCATGATCACCATCGTCACCGGCGCGACACCTTGATCTCCATCGTAGCATCATTGTCGTCTCGCCAATCTTATGCTTCCACGACTATCACTACCATTTAGTAATAAAGTAAAGCATTACATCGCGATTGCATTGCATACAATAAAGCGACAATCATATGGCTCCTGCCAGTTGCCGATAACTTGGTTACAAAACATGATCATCTCATACAATAAAATTCAGCATCATGCCTTGACCATATCACATCACAACATGCCCTGCAAAAACAAGTTAGACGTCCTCTACTTTGTTGTTGCATGTTTTACGTGGCTGCTACGGGCTTAAGTAAGAACCAATCTCACCTACGCATCAAAACCACAATGATAGTTTGTCAAATAGACTCCGTTTTAACCTTCGCAAGGACCGGGCGTAGCCATACTTGGTTCAACTAAAGTTGGAGAGGCAGTCGCCCGCAAGCCATCTCTGTGCAAAGCACGTCGAGGGAACCGGTCTCGCGTAAGCGTACGCGTAAGGTTGGTCCGGGTCGTCTCGTCCAACAATACCGCCGAACCAAAGTATGACATGTTGGTAGGCAGTATGACTTGTATCGTCCACAACTCACTTGTGTTCTACTCGTGCATATAACATCAACATAAATAACCTGGCTCGGATGCCACTGTTGGGGAACGTAGTAATTTCAAAAAAAAAAAATCCTACGCACACGCAAGATCATGGTGATGTATAGCAACGAGGGGAGAGTGTTGTCTACGTACCCAACGTAGACCGACTGCGGAAGCGATGACACGACGTAGAGGAAGTAGTCGTACGTCTTCACGATCCAACCGATCAAGCACCGAAACTACGGCATCTCCGAGTTCGAGCACACGTTCAGCTCGATGACGATCCCCGGACTCCGATCCAGCAAAGTGTCGGGGAAGAGTTCCGTCAGCACGACGGTGTGGTGACGATCTTGATGAACTACAGCAGCAGGGCTTCGCCTAAACTCCGCTACAGTATTATCGAGGAATATGGTGGCTGGGGCCGCCGCACACGGCTAAGGAATAGATCACGTGGATCAACTTCTTGTTGTTTTGGTGCTAGCCCTGCCCCTCTATTTATATGTTGAGCCCCGGGGTCGAAACTTGGAGCAAAAGCCTCCTCAAAGTCGGTTTTGCCCGAAAGGCAAGAGTCCCACTCGGACTCCAGGACCAAACGCCACAATCCTTGGCGTCTGGCCCTGACGCCACGGGCCTCGGCGTCTGGCCCAGGGCCAGACGCCAGGGTCTCCGGCGTTTGGCCCCCTGGGCTCCGCAAAACTCCTTTTGCACCGACCTAAAGCCTCATGGGCTTGACCCCTTGGCCTAACCATATCATCCAATATATGAATCTTTACGTCTCGACCATTTCGAGACTCCTCGTCATGTCCCCGATCTCATCCGGGACTCCGAACTCCTTCGGTACATCAAAACATGTAAACTCATAATATAACTGTCATCGTAACCTTAAGCGTGCGGACCCTACGGGTTCGAGAACAATGTAGACATGACCGAGACACGTCTCCCGTCAATAACCAATAGCGGGACCTGGATGCCCATATTGGCTCCTACACATTCTACGAAGATCTTTATCGGTCAGACCGCATAACAACATACGTTGTTCCCTTTGTCATCGGTATGTTACTTGCCCGAGATTCGATCGTCGGTATCCAATACCTAGTTCAATCTCGTTACCGGCAAGTCTCTTTACTCGTTCCGTAATACATCATCTCACAACTAACATATTAGTTGTAATGCTTGCAAGGCTTATGTGATGTGTATTACCGAGAGGGCCCAGAGATACCTCTCCGACAATCGGAGTGACAAATCCTAATCTCGAAATACACCAACCCAACATCGACCATTGGAGACACCTGTAGTACTCCTTTATAATCACCCAGTTACGTTGTGACGTTTGGTAGTACCCAAAGTGTTCCTCCGGTAAACGGGAGTTGCATAATCTCATAGTCATAGGAACATGTATAAGTTATGAAGAAAGCAATAGCAACATACTAAACGATCGGGTGCTAAGCTAATGGAATGGGTCATGTCAATCAGATCATTCTACTAATGATGTGACCTCGTTAATCAAATAACAACTCATTGTTCATGGTTAGGAAACATAACCATCTTTGATTAACGAGCTAGTCAAGTAGAGGCATACTAGTGACACTTTGTTTGTCTATATATTCACACATGTATTATGTTTCCGGTAAATACAATTCTAGCATGAATAATAAACATTTATCATGATTATAAGGAAATAAATAATAACTTTATTATTGCCTCTAGGGCATATTTCCTTCAGCGGCCCAAGACGAGGCAGAGGTTAATGGCGATGGCGGAGCTCCGAGGCGGGTGACGCGAGGAAGATGAAGAGAAAGAGACAAAGGGGAGAAAAGGAAATGACCCTTCGGTGCTATTTATAAGGCAAAGGACGTGTGTCAGGTGCGCGAATCCAGGAGCCACAAGATTCGGACGTGGAGTTGCTACCTTGGGTATCGCAGAAGGCGTTATAAATATTAACTTCATGATGACGTCATGCCGGTTTACAGCAACCAGAGATGATGACGACATGGCGGTTTACCAATTACCAGAAGATGTTGAAGACAAAGATTTTTGTGAAGGATTGACATGAACCAATTCAAATCAATCTGGGGCCTAATGTTGGGGATATTACCACTGGGCGTGAACCGGCCTACCTGGGCCGGGTTAGCTTCATTAGTAATGTAAAGGTGATTAAGCAGATGAAGGCCCAAGGCCTGTAGTCGGTTTAGAACCTGTAGTCGTAAACCGGCTTGATATGTAAACTTGTATTGTAAGTTAGGAATAGAGAGAGACCAACCGGGATACGAGTATGAACCGGTGTGGGACTCTGTGGACCGACGGATGTCACCCGTGTATATAAGGGGACGACCCAGCGGCGGTTCAAAGACAGACAACAACAACTCGAGTCTAGGTGAAGCTTGTTTGCTCCCTAGCCATCGAAACCACATCAATTCCATCACAACTAGACGTAGGCTTTTACCTTCATTGAAGGGGCCGAACTAGTATAAACCCTTGTGTCTTTGTGTCCACTTTAACCCCTTCAAGTTAACCCGTTGCGATGGCTCCACAACTAAGTCCTTTCATGAGGACATCTGCCGTGACAAATCCACGACAAATATGACTCAAATGGCAGTGCCACAAGTATGTGGTACTATCATTACTATCTTATATCTTTTGGCATGAACATGTGTGTCACTACGATCGAGATTCAATAAGCCATTCATTTTAGGTGCAAGACCATTGAAGGTATTATTCAAATAAACAGAATAACCATTATTCTCCTTAAATGAATAACCGTATTGTGATAAACATAATCCAATCATGTCTATGCTCAATGCAAACACCAAATAACAATTATTTAGGTTTAACACCGATCTCGATGGTAGAGGGAGCGTGCGATGTTTGATCACATCAACCCTGGAAACACTTCCAACAATTTATCGTCACCTCGCCTTTAGCTAGTCTCTGTTTATTACGTAGCTTTTATTTCGAGTTACTAACACTTAGTAACTGAACCGGTATCTAATACCCTGGTGCTACTAGGAGTACTAGTAAAGTACACATTAATACAATGTATATCCAATATACTTTTGTCGACCTTGCCAGCCTTCTCATCTACCAAGTATCTAGGGTAGTTCTGCTTCAGTGACCGTTCCCCTCATTTCAGAAGCACTTAGTCTCGGGTTTGGATTCAACCTTGGGTTTCTTCACTAGAGCAGCAACTGATTTGCCATTTCATGAAGTATCCCTTCTTACCCTTGCCCTTCTTGAAACTAGTGGTTTCACTAACCATCAACAATTGATGCTCCTTCTTGATTTCTACTTTAGCGGTGTCAAACATCACGAATAGCTCAAGGATCATCATATCTATCCCTGATATGTTATAGTTCATCATGAAGCTCTAGTAGCTTGGTGGCAGTGACTTTGGAGAACCATCACTATCTCATCTGGAAGATAAGTCCACTCGATTCAAGCAATTGTCGTACTCAGGCAATCTGAGCACATGCTCAAAGATTGAGCTTTTCTCCCTTAGCTTGCAGGTTTAAGAAACTTGTCGGAGGTCTCACACTTCTTGACGTGGGCACGAGCCTGAAATCCCAATGTCAGCTCTTGGAACATCTCATATGTTCTGCGATGTTTCAAAAAAAACGCCTTTGGCGCCTCAATTCTAAACCGTTAGCATTACGCACTGAACTATCACGTAGTCATCAAAATGTGTATGTCAGATGTTCGCAACATCCACAGACGATGCTTGAGGTTCAGCACACCGAGCGGTGCATTAAGGACATAAGCCTTCTGCATAGTAATGAGGACGGACCCAGTCCGCATAATTGCTACTATCAACCTTCAACTAAAATTTCTCTAGGAACATATCTTAAACAGTAGAACTAAAGCGTAAGCTACGACATAATTCGCAAAGACCTTTTGACTATGTTCATGATAATTAAGTTCATTTGATTATTTAATGAACTCCCACTCAGATAGACATCTCTCTAGTCATCTAAGCGATACATGATCCAAGTCAACCAGTCCGTGTTTGATCATCACGTGAGACGGACTAGTCATCATCGGTGAACATCTTCATGTTGATCGCATCTACTATACGACTCATGTTCGACCTTTCAGTCTCTTGTGTTCCGAGGCCATGTCTGTACATGCTAGGCTCGTCAAGTCAACCTAAGTGTTTCGCGTGTGTAAATCTGGCTTACACCCCTTGTATGTGAACGTTAGAATCTATCACACCCGATCATCACGTGGTGCTTCGAAACAACGAACTTTCGCAATGGTGCACAGTTAGGGGGAACACTTTCTTGATTTTTTATGAGGGATCATCTTACTTATGCTACCGTCGTTCTAAGCAAATAAGATGTAAACATGACAAACATCACATGCAAATCATAAAGTGACATGATATGGCCAATATCATCTTGCGCCTTTGATCTCCATCTTGAGGCACGGCATGATCACCTTTGTCACCGGCATGACACCATGATCTCCATCATCGTGTCTTCATGAAGTTGTCTCGCCAACTATTACTTATACCACTATGGCTAACGATTTAGCAATAAAGTAAAGTAATTACATGGCGTTATTCAATGACACGCAGGTCATACAATAAATTAAGACAACTCCTATGGCTCCTGCTGGTTGTCATACTCATCGACATGCAAGTCGTGATTCCTATTACAAGAACATGATCAATCTCATACATCACATATCATTCATCACATTCTTTTTGGCCATATCACATCACATAGCATACCCTGCAAAAACAAGTTAGATGTCCTCTAATTGTTGTTGCATGTTTTATGTGGCTGCTATGGGTTTCTAGCAAGAACGTTTCTTACCTACGCAAAAGCCACAACAGTGATATGCCAATTGCTATTTACCCTTTATAAGGACCCTTTTCATCGAATCCGATCCGACTAAAGTGGGAGAGACTGGCACCCACTAGCCACCTTTATGCAACAAGTGCATGTCAGTCGGTGGAACCTGTCTCAGGTAAGTGTACGTGTAAGGTCGGTCCGGGCTGCTTCATCCCACAATACCGTCGAAACAAGATAGGACTAGTAACGGTAAGCATATTGAACAAAACCAACGCCCACAACTACTTGTGTTCTACTCGTGCATAGAATCTACGCAATAGACCTAGCTCATGATGCCACTCTTGGGGAACGTAGCAGAAATTCAAAATTTTCTACGCATCACCAAGATCAATCTATGGAGATTCTAACAACAAGAGAGAGGTGAGTGTATCTTCATACCCTTGAAGATCGCGATACGGAAGCGTTACAAGAACACAGTTGGAGGAGTCGTACACGCAGCGATTCAGATTGTGGTCGATTCCGATCTAAGCGCCGAACAATGGCGCCTCCGTGTTCAACACACGTGCAGCCCGGTGACGTCTCTCGTGCCTTGATCCAGCAAGGAGGAGGGAGAGGTTGGGGAAGAGAACTCCAGCAGCAGCACAACAGCGTGGTGGTGGTGGACCAGCATGGTTTCCAGCAGGGCTTCGCCAAGCACTACGGAGGACGGGGATGTGGAGAGGTAGGGCTGCGCTGAGAGAGAGAGAGAGAGAGAGAGAGACTCATGTGTTTGGCAGCCCCAAAAACCCCACTATGTATAGGAGGAGGGGAGGTGGCTGCGCCCCCATCTAGGGTTCCCACCCTAGGGGTGCGGTAGCCCTAGATGGGACTTGGAGGGGGCGGCCAAGAGGGGGAGAGAAGGGGGCGCGCCCTAGGGTGAGCCTTCAGGCCCATCTGCGCCTAGGGTTTCCCCTCTCTCCTCCTAGCTACGCCTTGGGCCTTGGTGGGAGGTGCACCAGCCCACTCTGGGGCTGGTCCCTTCCCACTCTTGGCCCAGGCAAGCCTCCGGGGCTGGTGGCCCCTCCCGGTGGACCGCCGGAACCCTTCCGGTGGTCCCGGTACATTACCGATGACGCCCGAAATACTTCCGGTGGCCAAAACCTCACTCCCTATATATAATGCTTTACCTCCGAACCATTCCGGAACTCCTCGTGACGTCCGGGATCTCATTCGGGACTCCAAACAACATTCAGTAACCACATACAAACTTTCCCTATAACCCTAGCGTCATCGAACCTTAAGTGTGTAGACCCTACGGGTTCGGGAGGCATGTAGACATGACCGAGACATCTCTCCGGTCAATAACCAATAGCAGGATCTGGATACCCATGTTGGCTCCCACATGTTCCATGATGATCTCATCAGATGAACCATGATGTCGGGGATTCAAGCAATCCCGTATACAATTCCCTTTGTCAATCGGTATGTTACTTGCCCGAGATTCGATCGTCGATATCCCGATACCTCGTTCAATCTTGTTACCGGCAAGTCACTTTACTCGTTCCGTAATGCATGATCCTGTGACCAACTACTTAGTCACATTGAGCTCATTATGATGATGCATTACCGAGTGGGCCCAGAGATACCTCTCTGTCATACGGAGTGACAAATTCCAGTCTTGATTCGTGCCAACCCAATAGATACTTTCAGAGATATTGTAGTGCACCTTTATAGCCACCGAGTTACGTTGTGGCGTTTGGTACAACCAAAGCATTCCTACGGTATCCTGGAGTTACACAATCTCATGGTCTAAGGAAATGATACTTGACATTAGAAAAGCTCTTAGCAAACGAACTACATGATCTTGTGCTATGCTTAGGATTGGGTCTTGTCCATCACATCATTCTCCTAATGATGTGATCCCGTTATCAATGACATCCAATGTCCATGGTCAGGAAACCATAACCATCTATTGATCAACGAGCTAGTCAACTAGAGGCTCACTAGGGACATGTTGTGGTCTGTGAATTCACACATGTATTACGGTTTCCAGTTAATACAATTATAGCATGAACAATAGAAAATTATCATGAACAATGAAATACAATAATAACCATTTTATTATTGCCTCTAGGGCATATTTCCAACACCTACCTCCGATCTTTGAGTCGTTGAAGTAGATATTCGGCCTCCGCAAAAACATCCCTACGAAGCTGGCTTCCACGAGCGGATCTCCCACAAGGCGTTTTGAATCTTGACGAAGGGGACATTGGCCCGAGATCACATCGAACCTGGTAGTTGGTTGATCTAGACTACTTTATATTGACTGCCAATCAATGCAGAGAACATGAGGGGTCCTAATCCCCACCTAGGTCACGTCCCATCGGTTAGCACACGGTGATGCCCCATGTACTAGTGTAACTAATGCGATGCCTAGATTCTCATGCATAGTGGGGATGCGGCATGATTTCACGGCCGTTGTCATGACAATAGTGGCGCCATTTCGTTTCATCCAGGGGCTTATAAGGAACCCATGCTAAGGCAAATGAAACTTCCTTCATTTCCATCGCCCATGTCTTCTTCCTCCTGGTGCAATTGTTGTTCCTCGAACTCCAAGCTCTCTTCTTTACTCCACTACACCATGTTAGGTCCTGCAACCAATGGCCCCGAAATTGATGGAGGTGACGCACAGGTGGCTCCTCGGGCAAGGCCACTGCTGCTAGCAAGGGCAGCATCAGGGGTAAGGGCAAGATCATTGTCCCCTCAACACAAAGGGGGAGTGGAAGGCATCGTCGATGTCCACTGCTCGGCTGAACAGCCTCATCGGGCTAGTCTACTTTTTGTCATGGGAGCATGATGACCCACAAGTATAGGGCACCAATCATAGTCCTTTCGATAAGTAAGAGTGTCGAACCCAACGAGGAGCAGAAGGAAATGACAAGCGGTTTTCAGCAAGGTATTCTGTGCAAGCATTGAAATTATCGATAACAGAGTTTGATGGCAAGGTAATTTGTAACAAGTAACAAGTAGCAATAGTAACAAATGTGCAGCAAGGTATCACAATCCTTTTTATAGAAAAGGACAAGCAGGAACTTTCTCTTATAATAAGCAAAGCATTCTTGAGGACACATGGGAATTATCATCTACTTACTTTCATCAAGTTTATTTGATCCACGTTCGCTACTTTGATAATTTGATATGTGGGTGGATTGGTGCTTAGGTGTTGTTCTTACTTGAACAAGCCTCCCACTTATGATTACCCCCTCTTGTAAGCATCCGCAACTACGAAAGAAGAATTAAGATAAATCTAACCATAGCATGAAATAGATGGATCCAAATTTGCCCCTTATGGAATTACGCATAAACTAGGGTTTAAGCTTCTGTAACTCTAGCAACCCATCATCTACTTACTACTCCACAGTGTCTTCCCTTAGGCCCAAGTATGGTGAAGTGTCATGTAGTCGACGTTCACATGACACTACTAAAGGAAGCAACAACATACATATCATCAAAATATCGAACGAATACCAAATTCACATGATTACTTATAACAAAACTTCTCCCATGTCCTCAAGAACAAAAGTAACTACTCACAAATCATATCCATGTTCAAGATCAGAGGGGTATTGAATATCATTAAGGATCTTAATATACAATCTTCCACCAAATAAACCAAGTAGCATCAACTACAAGATGTAATCAACACTACTAACAACCCACAGGTACCAATCTGAGGTTTTGAGACAAACATTGAATACAAGAGATGAACTAGGGTTTGAGGTGAGATGGTGCTGGTGAAGATGTTGATGAAGATTGGTCCTCCCATGATGAGAGAATCATTGGTGATGTCGATGGCTCCGATTTCCCCCTCCTAGAGGGAGGTCTCCCTCCTGGAATCGCTCCGCCGAATAGCAAAAGTGATCCTGCCCAGGTTCCGCCTTGAGACCGCGGCGCTTCGTCCTGAAAGTCTTCTTATGATTTATTTTTCCTTAGGAAAATGGCTTCATATAGCAGAAGATGGGCATTGGAGGCCTGCCAGGGGGCCCACAAGCTCATAGGGCATGCCCCCGAAGCTTGTCACTCTCTGGTGGCCCCCCTCCTGGTATTTCTTCCGCCAGTATTTTTATATATTACAAAATAATTCTCTATAAATTTTCATTGTGGGTCCACATATGCTCCATGGGATCATTGAGTAGCCGCGCGTGCACCTGATGATCTCGAAGATTTTGATGCATCTGTAGAAAGTTCATAAGCTGAGCTGCATCTTGATCTTCCGGGATTTGAACTTGTTCTTAATGTGCTTCAAAATCATTGGTTTGGGCTACACCATCATCCTCATCCTCGACAATCATATTGTGCAAAACAACACAACATGTCATGAGCTGCCAAAAAGTTTATGATTCCCACGTCATTGCAACTCCATGAACAATTTCCCAACGAGCTTGAAGCACTCTGAATGCCCTCTCCACATCCTTCCTAGCTACTTCCTTCTTCCTTGCAAGTTGGCTTTGAAGGAAATATGCCCTAGAGGCAATAATAAAGTTATTATTTATTTCCTTATAATCATGATAAATGTTTATTATTCATGCTAGAATTGTATTTTCCGGAAACATAATACATGTGTGAATACATAGACAAACAGAGTGTCACTAGTATGCCTCTACTTGACTAGCTCGTTAATCAAAGATGGTTATGTTTCCTAACCATGAACAATGAGTTGTTATTTGATTAACGAGGTCACATCATTAGTAGAATGATCTGATTGACATGACCCATTCCATTAGCTTAGCACCTGATCGTTTAGTATGTTGCTATTGCTTTCTTCATGACTTATACATGTTCCTATGACTATGAGATTATGCAACTCCCGTTTACCGGAGGAACACTTTTGGTACTACCAAACGTCACAACGTAAATGGGTGATTATAAAGGAGTACTACAGGTGTCTCCAATGGTCGATGTTGGGTTGGCGTATTTCGAGATTAGGATTTGTCACTCCGATTGTCGGAGAGGTATCTCTGGGCCCTCTCGGTAATACACATCACATAAGCCTTGCAAGCATTACAACTAATATGTTAGTTGTGAGATGATGTATTACGGAACGAGTAAAGAGACTTGCCGGTAACAAGATTGAACTAGGTATTGGATACCGACGATCGAATCTCGGGCAAGTAACATACCGATGACAAAGGGAACAACGTATGTTGTTATGCGGTCTGACCGATAAAGATCTTCGTAGAATATGTAGGAGCCAATATGGGCATCCAGGTCCCGCTATTGGTTATTGACTGGAGACGTGTCTCGGTCATGTCTACATTGTTCTCGAACCCGTAGGGTCCGCACGCTTAAAGTTACGATGACAGTTATATTATGAGTTTATGCATTTTGATGTACCGAAGGTTGTTCGGAGTCCCGGATATGATCACGGACATGACGAGGAGTCTCGAAATGGTCGAGACATAAATATTGATATATTGGAAGCCTATGTTTGGACATCGAAAGTGTTCCGGGTAAAATCGGGATTTTACCGGAATACCGGGAGGTTACCGGAACCCCCCCGGGAGCCATATGGGCCATCATGGGCCTTAGTGGAAAGGAGAAAGGGGCAGCCCAAGGGGGCTGCACGCCTCCCCCCATCCCCTAGTCCTATTAGGACTAGGAGAGGTGGCCGGCCACCCCTCTCCCTCTTTCCCCCTTGGGAATCCTAGTTAGAATAGGATTGGGGGGGAGTCCTACTCCCGGTAGGAGTAGGACTCCTCCTGCGCCTCTCTCTCTTGGCCGGCGCACCCTCCCCCCTTGGCTCCTTTATATACTGAGGCAGGGGCACCTCTAAACACACAAGTTGACACAAGTTGATCCACGTGATCGATTCCTTAGCCGTGTGCGGTGCCCCCTGCCACCATATTCCTCGATAATACTGTAGCGGAGTTTAGGCGAAGCCCTGCTGCTGTAGTTCATCAAGATCGTCACCACGCCGTCGTGCTGACGAAACTCTTCCCCGACACTTTGCTGGATCGGAGTCCGGGGATCGTCATCGAGCTGAACGTGTGCTCGAACTCGGAGGTGCCGTAGTTTCGGTACTTGATCGGTTGGATCGTGAAGACGTACGACTACTTCCTCTACGTCGCGTCATCGCTTCCGCAGTCGGTCTGCGTTGGGTACGTAGACAACACTCTCCTCTCGTTGCTATGCATCACATGATCTTGCGTGTGCGTAGGAAAATTTTTGAAATTACTACGAAACCCAACAGTGGCATCCGAGCCTAGGTTAATGATGTTGATGTTATATGCACGAGTAGAACACAAGTGAGTTGTGGACGATACAAGTCATACTGCCTACCAGCATGTCATATTTTGGTTCGGCGGTATTGTTGGACGAGACGACCCGGACCAACCTTACGCGTACGCTTACGCGAGACCGGTTCCCTCGACGTGCTTTGCACAGAGATGGCTTGCGGGCGACTGTCTCTCCAACTTTAGTTGAACCAAGTATGGCTACGCCCGGTCCTTGCGAAGGTTAAAACGGAGTCTATTTGACAAACTATCGTTGTGGTTTTGATGCGTAGGTGAGATTGGTTCTTACTTAAGCCCGTAGCAGCCACGTAAAACATGCAACAACAAAGTAGAGGACGTCTAACTTGTTTTTGCAGGGCATGTTGTGATGTGATATGGTCAAAGCATGATGTTGAATTTTATTGTATGAGATGATCATGTTTTGTAACCGAGTTATCGGCAACTGGCAGGAGCCATATGGTTGTCGCTTTATTGTATGCAATGCAATCGCGATGTAATGCTTTACTTTATTACTAAACGGTAGTGATAGTCGTGGAAGCATAAGGTTGGCGAGACGACAACGATGCTACGATGGAGATCAAGGTGTCGCGCCGGTGACGATGGTGATCATGACGGTGCTTCGGAGATGGAGATCACAAGCACGAGATGATGATGGCCATATCATATCACTTATATTGATTGCATGTGATGTTTATCTTTTTATGCATCTTATCTTGCTTTGATTGACGGTAGCATTATAAGATGATCTCTCACTAAATTATCAAGAAGTGTTCTCCCTGAGTATGCACCGTTGCCAAAGTTCGTCGTGCCCAGACACCACGTGATGATCGGGTGTGATAAGCTCTACGTCCATCTACAACGGGTGCAAGCCAGTTTTGCACATGCAGAATACTCAGGTTAAACTTGACGAGCCTAGCATATGCAGATATGGCCTCGGAACACGGAGACCGAAAGGTCGAGCGTGAATCATATAGTAGATATGATCAACATAACGATGTTCACCATTGAAAACTACTCCATCTCACGTGATGATCGGTTATGGTTTAGTTGATTTGGATCACGTGATCACTTAGAGGATTAGAGGGATGTCTATCTAAGTGGGAGTTCTTTAGTAATATGATTAATTGAACTTAAAATTTATCATGAACTTAGTCCCTGATAGTATCTTGCTTGTTTATGTTGATTGTAGATAGATGGCTCGTGCTATTGTTCCGTTGAATTTTAATGCGTTCCTTGAGAAAGCAAAGTTGAAAGATGATGGTAGAAATTACACGGACTGGGTCCGTAACTTGAGGATTATCCTCATTGCTGCACAGAAGAATTACGTCCTGGAAGCACCGCTGGGTGCCAGGCCTGCTGCTGGAGCAACGCCAGATGTTATGAACGTCTGGCAGAGCAAAGCTGATGACTACTCGATAGTTCAGTGTGCCATGCTTTACGGCTTAGAATTGGGACTTCAACGACGTTTTGAACGTCATGGAGCATATGAGATGTTCCAGGAGTTGAAGTTAATATTTCAAGCAAATGCCCGGATTGAGAGATATGAAGTCTCCAATAAGTTCTATAGCTGCAAGATGGAGGAGAACAGTTCTGTCAGTGAGCATATACTCAAAATGTCTGGGTATAATAATCACTTGATTCAATTGGGAGTTAATCTTCCGGATGATTGCGTCATTGACAGAATTCTCCAATCACTGCCACCAAGCTACAAGAGCTTCGTGATGAACTATAATATGCAAGGGATGAACAAGACAATTCCCGAGCTCTTCGCAATGCTGAAAACTGCGGAGGTAGAAATCAAGAAGGAGCATCAAGTGTTGATGGTTAACAAGACCACTAGTTTCAAGAAAAAGGGCAAAGGGAAGAAAAAGGGGAACTTCAAAAAGAACGGCAAGCAAGTTGCTACTCAAGAGAAGAAACCCAAGTCTAGACCTAAGCCTGAAACTGAGTGCTTCTACTGCAAGCAGACTGGTCGCTAGAAGCGGAACTGCCCCAAGTATTTGGCGGATAAGAAGGATGGCAAGGTGAACAAAGGTATATGTGATATACATGTTATTGATGTGTACCTTACTAGAGCTCGCAGTAGCACCTGGGTATTTGATACTGGTTCTGTTGCTAATATTTGCAACTCGAAACAGGGACTACAGAATAAGCGGGCACTAGCAAAGGACGAGGTGACGATGCGCGTGGGAAACGGTTCCAAAGTCGATGTGATCGCAGTCGGCACGCTACCTCTACATCTACCTTCGGGATTAATATTAGACCTAAATAATTGTTATTTGGTGCCAGCGTTGAGCATGAACATTATATCTGGATCTTGTTTAATGCGAGACGGTTATTCATTTAAATCAGAGAATAATGGTTGTTCTATTTATATGAGTAATATCTTTTATGGTCATGCACCCTTGAAGAGTGGTCTATTCTTACTAAATCTCGATAGTAGTAATACACATATTCATAATGTTGAAGCCAAAAGATGCAGAGTTGATAATGAAAGTGCAACTTATTTGTGGCACTGTCGTTTAGGTCATATCGGTATAAAAGCGCATGAAGAAACTCCATACCGATGGACTTTTGGAACCACTTGATTATGAATCACTTGGTACTTGCGAACCGTGCCTCTTGGGCAAGATGACTAAAACACCGTTCTCCGGTACTATGGAGAGAGCAACAGATTTGTTGGAAATCATACATACCGATGTATGTGGCCCGATGAATATTGAGGCTCGTGGCGGATATCGTTATTTTCTCACCTTCACAGATGATTTAAGCAGATATGGGTATATTTACTTAATGAAACATAAGTCTGAAACATTTGAAAAGTTCAAAGAATTTCAGAGTGAAGTTGAAAATCATCGTAACAAGAAAATAAAGTTTCTACGATCTGATCGTGGAGGAGAATATTTGAGTTACGAGTTTGGTGTACATTTGAAAAACTGTGGAATAGTTTCGCAACTCACGCCACCCGGAACACCACAGCGTAATGGTGTGTCCGAACGTCGTAATCATACTTTACTAGATATGGTGCGATCTATGATGTCTCTTACAGATTTACCGCTATCATTTTGGGGATATGCTTTAGAGACGGCCGCATTCACGTTAAATAGGGCACCATCAAAATCCGTTGAGACGACACCTTATGAACTGTGGTTTGGCAAGAAACCAAAGTTGTCGTTTCTTAAAGTTTGGGTCTGCGATGCTTATGTAAAAAACTTCAACCTGATAAGCTCGAACCCAAATCGGAGAAATGTGTCTTCATAGGATACCCAAAGGAAACTGTTGGGTACACCTTCTATCACAGATCCGAAGGCAAAACATTCGTTGCTAAGAATGGATCATTTCTAGAGAAGGAGTTTCTCTCGAAAGAAGTGAGTGGGAGGAAAGTAGAACTTGACGAGGTAACTGTACCTGCTCCCTTACTGGAAAGTAGTTCATCACAGAAAACTGTTTCAGTGACACCTACACCAGTTAGTGAGGAAGCCAATGATAATGATCATGAAACTTCAGATCAAGATACTACTGAACTTCGTAGATCAACCAGAGTAAGATCCGCACCAGAGTGGTACGGTAATCCTGTTCTGGAGGTCATGCTACTAGATCATGATGAACCTACGAACTATGAAGAAGCGATGGTGAGCCCAGATTCCGCAAAGTGGCTAGAAGCCATGAAATCTGAGATGGGATCCATGTATGAGAACAAAGTATGGACTTTGGTTGACTTGCCCGATGATCGGCAAGCGATTGAGAATAAATGGATTTTTAAGAAGAAGACCGACGCTGATAGTAATGTTACTGTCTACAAAGCTCGACTTGTCGCAAAAGGTTTTCGGCAAGTTCAAGGAATTGACTACGATGAGACCTTCTCACCCGTAGCGATGCTTAAGTCCGTCCGAATCATGTTAGCAATTGCCGCATTTTATGATTATGAAATTTGGCAAATGGATGTCAAAACTGCATTCCTGAATGGATTCCTGGAAGAAGAGTTGTATATGATGCAACCAGAAGGTTTTGTCGATCCAAAGGGAGCTAACAAAGTGTGCAAGCTCCAGCGATCCATTTATGGACTGGTGCAAGCCTCTCGGAGTTGGAATAAACGTTTTGATAGTGTGATCAAAGCATTTGGTTTTATACAGACTTTCGGAGAAGCCTGTATTTACAAGAAAGTGAGTGGGAGCTCTGTAGCATTTCTGATATTATATGTGGATGACATATTACTGATTGGAAATGATATAGAATTTCTGGATAGCATAAAGGGATACTTGAATAAAAGTTTTTCAATGAAAGACCTCGGTGAAGCTGCTTACATATTAGGCATTAAGATCTATAGAGACAGATCAAGACGCTTAATTGGACTTTCACAAAGCACATACCTTGACAAAATTTTGAAGAAATTCAAAATGAATCAAGCAAAGAAAGGGTTCTTGCCTGTGTTACAAGGTGTGAAATTGAGTAAGACTCAATGCCCGACCACTGCAGAAGATAGAGAGAATATGAAAGATGTTCCCTATGCATCAGCCATAGGCTCTATCATGTATGCAATGCTGTGTACCAAACCTGATGTGTGCCTTGCTATAAGTTTAGCAGGGAGGTACCAAAGTAATCCAGGAATGGATCATTGGACAGCGGTCAAGAACGTCCTGAAATACCTGAAAAGGACTAAGGATATGTTTCTCGTATATGGAAGTGACAAAGAGCTCATCGTAAAAGGTTACGTTGATGCAAGCTTTGACGCTGATCCGGACGATTCTAAATCGCAAACCGGATACGTGTTTACATTAAACGGTGGAGCTGTCAGTTGGTGCAGTTCTAAACAAAGCGTCGTAGCGGGATCTACATGTGAAGCGGAATACATAGCTGCTTCGGAAGCAGCAAATGAAGGAGTCTGGATGAAGGAGTTCATATCCGATCTAGGTGTCATACCTAGTGCATCGGGTCCAATGAAAATCTTTTGTGACAATACTGGTGCAATTGCCTTGGCAAAGGAATCCAGATTTCACAAAAGGACCAAACACATCAAGAGACGCTTCAACTCCATCCGGGATCTAGTCCAGGTGGGAGACATAGAGATTTGCAAGATACATACGGATCTGAATGTTGCAGACCCGTTGACTAAGCCTCTTCCACGAGCAAAACATGATCAGCACCAAAGCTCCATGGGTGTTAGATTCATTACAGTGTAATCTAGATTATTGACTCTAGTGCAAGTGGGAGACTGAAGGAAATATGCCCTAGAGGCAATAATAAAGTTATTATTCATTTCCTTATAATCATGATAAATGTTTATTATTCATGCTAGAATTGTATTTTCCGGAAACATAATACATGTGTGAATACATAGACAAACAGAGTGTCACTAGTATGCCTCTACTTGACTAGCTCGTTAATCAAAGATGGTTATGTTTCCTAACCATGAACAATGAGTTGTTATTTGATTAACGAGGTCACATCATTAGTAGAATGATCTGATTGACATGACCCATTCCATTAGCTTAGCACCTGATCGTTTAGTATGTTGCTATTGCTTTCTTCATGACTTATACATGTTCCTATGACTATGAGATTATGCAACTCCCGTTTACCGGAGGAACACTTTGGGTACTACCAAACGTCACAACGTAAATGGGTGATTATAAAGGAGTACTACAGGTGTCTCCAATGGTCGATGTTGGGTTGGCGTATTTCGAGATTAGCACTCCGATTGTCGGAGAGGTATCTCTGGGCCCTCTCGGTAATACACATCACATAAGCCTTGCAAGCATTACAACTAATATGTTAGTTGTGAGATGATGTATTACGGAACGAGTAAAGAGACTTGCCGGTAACAAGATTGAACTAGGTATTGGATACCGACGATCGAATCTCGGGCAAGTAACATACCGATGACAAAGGGAACAACGTATGTTGTTATGCGGTCTGACCGATAAAGATCTTCGTAGAATATGTAGGAGCCAATATGGGCATCCAGGTCCCGCTATTGGTTATTGACTGGAGACGTGTCTCGGTCATGTCTACATTGTTCTCGAACCCGTAGGGTCCGCACGCTTAAAGTTACGATGATAGTTATATTATGAGTTTATGCATTTTGATGTACCGAAGGTTGTTCGGAGTCCCGGATATGATCACGGACACGACGAGGAGTCTCGAAATGGTCGAGACATAAAGATTGATATATTGGAAGCCTATGTTTGGACATCGGAAGTGTTCCGGGTAAAATCGGGATTTTACCGGAATACCGGGAGGTTACCGGAACCCCCCCGGGAGCCATATGGGCCATCATGGGCCTTAGTGGAAAGGAGAAAGGGGCAGCCCAAGGGGGCTGCGCGCCTCCCCCCATCCCCTAGTCCTATTAGGACTAGGAGAGGTGGCCGGCCACCCCTCTCCCTCTTTCCCCCTTGGGAATCCTAGTTAGAATAGGATTGGGGGGGGGGAGTCCTACTCCCGGTAGGAGTAGGACTCCTCCTGCGCCTCTCTCTCTTGGCCGGCGCACCCTCCCCCCTTGGCTCCTTTATATACTGAGGCAGGGGCACCTCTAAACACACAAGTTGACACAAGTTGATCCACGTGATCGATTCCTTAGCCGTGTGCGGTGCCCCCTGCCACCATATTCCTCGATAATACTGTAGCGGAGTTTAGGCGAAGCCCTGCTGCTGTAGTTCATCAAGATCGTCACCACGCCGTCGTGCTGACGAAACTCTTCCCCGACACTTTGCTGGATCGGAGTCCGGGGATCGTCATCGAGCTGAACGTGTGCTCGAACTCGGAGGTGCCGTAGTTTCGGTACTTGATCGGTTGGATCGTGAAGACGTATGACTACTTCCTCTATGTCGCGTCATCGCTTCCGCAGTCGGTCTACGTTGGGTACGTAGACAACACTCTCCTCTCGTTGCTATGCATCACATGATCTTGCGTGTGCGTAGGAAAAATTTTGAAATTACTACGAAACCCAACAGGCTTTGTTTGTTGCCCTGTGGTTTGGATATGGTCTACACAAACGCCGCCCACTGAGGATAGATGTCGTCCGCAATATAGTATCCCATGTTGTACTCACGGTTGTTGACAATGTAGTTGCACGGCGGCGATTCCCCATTGCAAAGACTGCTGAACACCGGAGATCGTTGAAGCATGTTGATGTCATTGTGAGATCCCGGCATTCCAAAGAATGCATGCCAAATCCATAAGTCATGTGATGCCACCGCTTCAAGTATGATGGTGGCCTCTTTGGAGTGACCTTGATACATTCCCCGCAAATCTTTGGGGCAGTTCTTCTGGTTTCAATGCATGCAATCAATTGATCCGAGAATTCCTAGCAACCCTCTGGCCTCTCCAATAGCCAACAACTTTTTTGTTTCCTATGCATTTGGTTCTCGCAGATACTCTGCGCCAAACACCTGCACCAAGGCGCGGGCAAACCTGACAGTAGTCTTCAGGCATGTGCTCTCCCCTTCCTGACCATCTCACCAACGGCATCTGCGGCATTACCAAGTGCAAGTCGTGCACTTATGCTTAGCAGATAAAGAAAGTTGGATGCATCAATCCCTCTTGAGCTTGAAGTAGTCATCATGTGCCTCCACTCCCTCCACAATGCGCAAGAACAATGGTTTCCACATGGGGAAACGGCAACGAAACCATGGATCATCTGGGAAAGTTAGGTTCAGAGCAAAGTAGTCCTTCTATAATAGCCGTGCTCTAGACACCCTATCCCGATTGATCACTCTTCTCCCTTTGATTGAGCCCTTGAAGTTGAGAATATGCTCCACCTGCCGATCCATTTCCTCTTGCATGCTCATAAGCATGATCATGTCCACTTCTTTGTCTGAATCCAAGGAATCGAAGTAGTCATCTTGAATCATTTAATCAAGCTCCATCGGTCGATACTCCTCGTCTGGCGAAGCATCGTAATTCATCATTTTCCCTACAAAATCAAGAAAAATCGGTCAGACAATGTATCAAACACATAGAACGCAAGCCAGAGCTAGAGAGTTGATGGACATATTGCGGTGGGGTCTGGGTCGGCGACGACGTCCCCGGCAGCGAGGACGAGAGAGAGGACTGCTTTGCCGAAGGTGGCAGCGCAGAGGCTATGGACGGCTACAAGGCGCGCACGGCGGCGGGGCGGCGAGATGGAAGGGGGGAGTAGGAAGAAGAGAGGAGAGAGCAAATCGATGCGATAGGTCGATTTGGTGGATTCGGTGCAATTTGCGATGAGGTTGGGCTGTCGGGTCTGACGTGGCGGACGCGCTCGAGTGCCCCGATATCCACCCCATATTTGGGCTGGATCTGAAGGGTGTCGGTTAGCCCGGGCGTTTGAGGCACCCGTCTGGGTCAAAATTTCGTGACCGGGCAGCCCGCCCCGGCATATGAGGCAGGTTTGGGGCGCCCGGCTGTAGATGCTCATAGTTTGTTCTATCAGAGGAATCAAGACATGACTATGGTGGGATATTGTGATGCTGGATATCCACCTGGTCCCCATAATGCTAGATCACATACTTGTTTTGTCTTTTCGCATGGGGGTACAACCTTCTCTTGGAAATCAACAAAACAAACTTTGGTGGCTACATCCACAAATCATTCTGAAATCATTATTCTGTATGAAGCATCACGTGAGTATGTATGGCTTCACGGAATGATGAATTTTATTGGAAGTTCAAGTGGGATTGGTTCATTTGAATCACCCACCATTATCTATGAAGATAATGTTGCATGCATTACGCAGATGCAAACATGTTATATAAAGAATAATATTGCAAAGCATGTTGCTCCTAAATTATTTTATCCCTATGAGTTGCAGAAAAATGGGAGATAAATACTTTGCAAACGAAGTCATGTGATAATGTTGTTGATTTATGTACAAAGTCCTTACCATGTTTTTATTTGAGAACTGTATTAATGGAATTGATATGAGACGACTTCGAGACTTGCAAAGTTCGGTGGGTGTATCCATGTATGATAATATATTTGTGGTCCTCGGATCTTTGATATTGCATTCTTTTTATTTATGAGTTTTTTTCCGAATGGTTTCTCTTGGAAGGTTTTTAATGAGGTAATAGTAATACGGGTATTATGATATGTCAGTTTCTCCTTTTGCTCCCACGTTTTCTTCGAGAGTTTTTGATGTCATATTGCACATATCTTCTCATATTTTTCCTAGAGGGTTTAGGAGACTTAACAAGATGATGATGATGATATAACGATAGTTTCGCTCATGCACCTTATCCAACCAACATGCAAGGCATCCCTTCGGCGACATAGCATTCGTTCAGAAACTACTGCCTTCGTTCCAAAATATTAAGTGAATTAGTTTTCTTAAAGTCAAACATGTATATGTTTGACCAAGTTTTTAGAAGAAAAAATACCAATATCTACAGTACCAAATCTGTATCATTAGATCTATCACAAAAATTATTTTCATATTTTTATTTTGTATTGTATATGTCAATATTTCATTCAATAATCATGGTCAAACATACACAAATTTGACTTGCATGAAAATCAATACATCTTATATTCCGAAACAGAAGTGTGATCCCAACCAACGATAAATAATGGGAAATTTTACGATGCATTGTGATACACCAAAGTATATGTATTATATTGGCGATCCAACAGATAAGACTAACTGGGCCTTATTAAAGCCGAAGGTATTTTTGACTAAAAAATATTTAAGTTTAATTGGCCCAATTAAGCCCTTTCATTTGTCTTTACACTGTTCCTTTACAAATGTAAACATCATCGAGGAACGAACTCGGCTACTGTTCATTTGTCATTTGTCTCTCTTACATTAACACTCTCTAAACCGGGAATCAAGTGAATGATCGAGCTGCATGTTATTGTTAGCAAGTCGATCGTCATGCTCTCAACATCACATATATAGAGCTATAGAACTCCACCGCCGCACCTGCTCACGTCTACTACATGTACGTAAATACATGCCCGCATGCTTAAATACGCACACTAAACCATGCACGACATGTACGGCGCTCAGCTAGCTACTGATGACCTCTTCCAAGAGCTTGTACCTCCGAACCCTCGGTCTTCCCCGGGCGACGCCGGGAGAGGGCGGCCCGGCGCCGCGGTTGGCACGGACGCCACTGCTCAGGTCAGACGCCGACCGCTGCAGCAGGAGCCGCCGCCGGTGTTGCTGCTTCTTGATAGGCTTGTTCAACTCCGCGGCGAAGTCGCCGCGAGCCGCGACCTTCCCCGGCATCGATCTGCTGCCACCGCTGCAAGCCGGGACATCCATGCGGTCAGCGGCCGGCACAGGCCGGCCGGGCACTTTGAAGGTGGATATCACCGGGCTAGGATCGGCGCCGCCGCCGTCGCCGCTTCCTTGCCCTGCCCTCAGGCACCAGTTGCATGTGCCGTACGCCTCCGCCTTGGGGTACCGATCCGTGCAGTACCTGACGTGACACATGACCATGTGTACACATTTAGTTGCTAGGTAGTACGTACATACGGAGTACATGCAGATACATGGAGTGCATGTACTGCGTTATTGCATGCACTGTCGCACACATTTGCAGATGGTAGACACGTGAAATATCAAAGAACTGAACAATGGCGACCGATCGATTCAGCTGTGGCTGAACTAGCTGGATGTCTATACAGGGTACAGCGACCGTACAGCTTTATATCAACATCGATCGGATGTGTGTATATATCTCTTGGGTCTTTGGCCGGCCCCATTTTGTTGACGAATTCTCGTGGAATCGTGCAAAAAGTCGGAACAAATTAATTGGCTGGATGTAGGGGCGGGCCGGGCACAGGGTGGCGAAAATGATATATCGGAGATAGATATGTGTATGCCAAACGTGTCACCAAATATACCAATGCAAACTCAAAAGGGGATTGCCATTGAACAGTTCTTGTTCAGATGAATCCAAGCACGAAACTAATCCATTATATAACTGCTGGCATTGTATGGTACTTCGTACGCCAAGCTAGATGATGATGCAGAATTAATGATGAATAGCCATATGCGAATCAATGCTTGCGTATGTTGGTGTGTTAGCTAATTCCATGTGCGCATGTTTGTGATATGCTGTGTCGTCGTTCGGTTAGAACCATTTCACACACACACACAAAAATCCTCCTATTTCACGAACCTGCCGTCGTTGCTAATTAACCTAGCTATCCCCGTATCCAAGAATATCCATGCAAATAAATCCAAAATTAGCTCTTCTAATCACACATATGCGCCAACGGAAAAGAGGTAGGATACATACGTGTGCTGGGAGCGGAAGGAGCAGGCGGCGCAGCGGAACAGCTCCGGCAGGAGGCCATGGTCGCCGCACATGCAGCAGACGGCGGCCTCGGCGGCACCCAACTTGCCGTCGCCTCCCATGGAAATTAACGGGTATACACACCTGGCGATCGATCAATCGATCTCAGATGGATGGGCAGAGCTGCCACATGAGATCGATTCCGATCGATCGATCGATCGATCGATAGGCTTTGCTTGCCTTGTTCTTGGCAAGGCAAACTACCTGCAGCAGGGTTAGGGAGAAGAATGAACTGGAGGATGGTGGGGGCGCTGCTGGCTGTGGTAGTGCTAATAAGCTGATGCGCTGTCTGCGGTAGTCTTCACACATCTCAAGATCTTGCGGGAGCTGCCCTCTTTTGTCCTCCTCCACCTCGTCCCCCATGGCGGACATGTAACGCTGTCCTGATTTATTTTTTCAGTTAGCTTTTGCCTTTTGGACCTTCAAGTTTATACTTTTTTGTGTGAAGCTCTTCACTGAATTGAAGAAAAAATGGCTTCAACTACTTTCTTTGTTTTGATATCTCAATCGATTCTCGTTAAAATAAGTTACCTCTATTATCTCCAAAGTTTTCTTCCATGGACATAACATTTTGAAATGGATTCCTCCGAAACCGGTGATGGTTATAGCGAAGTGGAGAGAGAAAGCGTATTACCACACGACGTGCAACTTTTCTCCTAAATAGGGCATGGCATTATTGATAAAGTTTATAAACTATAAATGAGTATCAGAACGACATTACTAATACATTCTTATTTCTTAGGCTGGTTGTAATGGGAGTATCATAGCTAGTATCATGCATGCCAACTAGGCAACTTTGATGAGGTGGCATAGAATTAAATGAAGTAAAAGAGGGTTGAGTATCATATCATGATACCGTATCATAATAAATGCTACACTAGTATGTGTCATGCATGACAATAAATAAAGTCATCTATGATACTACCATATGATACTATGCATTAGGGAGGTAGTATCATACACTAGTATCATATGCATGATACTAACTTATGATACTACCCATTACAACCAACCTTAGTTGGGCTATCATGTGCGCAACTGGCACAAATTAAGTTGTTTACAAATTTATTTATTTTAGCACATTCCACGTCTTTCACAATGGATTATTCTATTTCTATAGCATGCAAGATGTTATGACTTACGCAATTAGACCATTGGGCGAAGTAGATGGAGAAACGATATTTATTAACAAGGTTGTGTGATTCAACACCTACATTCCTTGGGCATGAGTGCGGACGCTCCTTCACATGTACTAAATCGATCGACACAATAAAATCAAAGACAAAGCTTGTTGAGGCCATCGGATGCATCTCAACGATCGCAACGTGCCATGGTCCAGTCACACCGCCACCCTTGTCATGGCATGCAAGTATCTGGTGTCACATTTTATTTGCTTGTGCATGTAATGTACTTCCCCCATCCTATAATATAAGACGCTTTCGCAAGCTAAAACAGGTTGCAAAAACGTCTTATATTGTGGGACGGAGGGGTAATTTTCTTGTTTCGGAAATAGGGTGAAGTCTGGGCTTACATGAATACGTGCACGATGTAGGAAAGTCACACTTGCGTTGGCATTCCTTGATCAAAGGGGAAAAAACTAGAGTACTTGCGTTGTAAAAAAAACAAGAACAATACACGCACAGCACGATAGAATGTCTCCGCTGGTCCAGTAAATATCAGATCTTACAAGGGCGAGTACACAAAACAACCTGAGTAATAATAATGATAACAAAGACAAAAACAAATAGCGTGTCGTTTTCCAGTGGCAAAGCCGTGAAAAGGAGGGCATCGAGGGGGCAAGCCAGACCCCGGCCCGTGGAAGGAATAATTGCGTTTGGGTGGACGGTCCTCGTTGGGCGGCGGGGCAAGCCTGGGCCTACCGAAACGCGACGCGCATCCGTACTTGGCTTCACTGACAGGAGCGGCCCACGGGGCCAGCGGGCGACCTGTCAGTCACACGCGACGGTCTCTTGCCCAGTAGACCTAGAGAGTCAAGCGATGGCAGCCTTTGTAAAATAGCTGAAAAACAGGGGGCCGATGGGCGACGGCGGGGGGTCGGTGTGTTTTGTTTGACTAGGCATGCATGCGGCGACAGCCAATCGGATACCAGGTGATGCGTGGCCCCCACTGCGACCTAGTGGCAGGTACTACTAGTTGTACTTTGTGGCGTGCGCGCGTGTGGTGTGCGTAGGAAGGAATACCACCGGCCAGCCACCAGAGGGGAAGGGAGAGGCCGGACCTGACCGGACCGACGGGCAAGTGCTTCACGGCGAGGCGAGACAAGGATTTTTTTTTTCTCGTTTTGGCGTGATCCGTTGCGTGCGCGCCTGGTCTATACGTGAAGCTATGGCCTTTGACTTTCTTTTTCCCTCGGTGTATGTACTGTAAACCACGACGAGCCTTGGTGAAGACTGCAGCATGCTGAGACGTGGACTCGAGGGCTCCTTCTTAGCTAGTGCGTGCGGACGTGGGATTAGCAATTTGGGTCTTTGCTTTTCTTCTTCGTGTATAATAAACATAATAAAAGTTGTTGGTAGAAAGAAAGATGTACGTCTGCGGTACAGCGTAGGACATCATGATCTGGACAGGGGCAAATTCAACAGAGTCGACGCGATTACCACGAGGGTATTTTCATTTCTCACGATGGGTCTCTTTGTCTTGGATGAGATCGGAGAACACGAGCTGGATGGGGATGGCGCGATTGAGACGTCAGCAAAGCAACACCTCTGGATTCCAGGCTTCCAGGCACTAGTGATAGGGCGCTGATTTGGTTTGTTTTGCTTTGCTTGGCCCTGCTCTAGATAAAAGTACTACTACTAGTACTAGTGATTTGTTCAAAAAAAAAATACTACTAGTACTAGTGACGTACAGTTGGCTACCAAGTGATAGGTTCGGACATTCTACATACTTCCAGCTGGAACATATACTCGCAACGCCAGCCGACAGATGAAACCGGAGCGGAAAAACATACCAGAGGGCCCCCGCACCCGGAGAAACTGGCATTATCAAAACGCCCGCAACCTTGCCGCGGACAACAGAAACGTTTATAAAACAAGCCGAGACAGCCTTAGCGTCGCTAGGGTTCCGTCACTTCCTTGCAAGGGTGAGCGAAACGCTCTTGCATCTAAAGAGAAACACGTCCACTTCGCCCTTTGCGTGTTCGATAGTGTTGCCTGCCCACTTCGCCCGTCAACCTACGACGTAGGCTGAACTATCGATGGTGATGTCTCTACTGCATCACGGCACTTACACTGAACTAAAAACGATCATGTAAGCATTCATTTGGACCAAATGGGGACCCAAAACCATAAGTCGGCACCAAGCAACATACAGTATGTCTCTACTGCAGCTTCTCTACCCGAGGTCTCACCTGCATTTACCAGTAGACTTGCCCGACGACGTAGCATCCAAGTCGCCGACCTTTCGCCCCAGAAAAACGTCACAGCAGACGGCTCTATTATGGAAGCATGTACAGATGATTTACTTATTACAAGACTTCGCTTTTCTACAATCTGTACAAGTGAATGCACCAACAAACAGCCTTTACTGTCTATTCACATCTCAAGCAACAACTTAATACCAGCGCCCCTGCAATATTATCTAAGCAAGGTGTGCAAAACACTGGCTACGATTGCAACACAACCTTGCAATCTCATGTTTACCTAGACACTGGCTGCTTGTATCTTGGATTAAATGTCCTCCCTTTTCCTGAAAAGTGAAAGAAAGAACAAATCAAAAGGCCGAAATCAGAGAGCAAAAGTGAGGTTTCACATTATTCCCGAGTAAAATGTTGGGAATGCCCTAAAATCTCCAGCAAACAGCAGTACCTCAGCAACCCAAGCAATAGTATATCAAGTCTGCGCACACTCTAAAGGATGCAAGCTTCCTTCAGCAAATTCATGCGCCCCAAATCGTTCCAAAAACTCAAAAGGCCTGCACATAGATACGTAACATAGGAAAATCATTACTAGCTAGTTTCTATATATAACTTGGCACACAGATCAAAAGAAACAGCATGGTACCACATGATAGATGTGGTAATTTCATTGCAAGCCAAAATAGCATATGGCTAAACTCCTAAGGAAGTTTTGACAGCTTACAACAAAGTTTCACGGTTGCGGCATAACTTCTTCTGGTTGTTCTCTATGGCACTTAACACATCAATTTCTGGTCCATCAACCATAGAAGTACCTTCTGCATCCGGTGTCCATAACTAGCAATAAACAAAGACAAAGTGAATAGTGAGGGCAAATTATTCAAGTACTTCAAGAAAAGAAAAGGATCAGATCAAATACCTTTATTGTATTGTCAATTCCACTCGTTGCAACAGCACAATCATAGGGATGAGACTGTATACAGTTCACAACTAAACAAGATATAGGGGCACATGAGAAGCAGTACTCAAGGATAGCCACAGTAAGAAATGAAATTGCAATTACCAGCTCCATCCCCTGCAAGCATTTTAACAAGCCTTCCTGTTCTTTTCTCCCATATGAACCATCTACCATCATCACTTCCGCTGGCAATAAATTCCCCTATCGTAAGAGCAATACAGCATTAGGCACATTTAGTACATATGAATTACATTAAATTTAACTGTCTACACATACTTTGAGTAAACTATCATCAAATTAAGCTTTAAGAATTACTTTCCACAAAACTACACTCTTATGCGGGTTTGTTCCATAAAACTACAGGTCCACTCTGACATATCTGTCGCAAAAATACACCCTAATGAGTTCCCGTCCAACTTTGACCAACGAGCCTACCTTTAACTGACACATGGTAATTTTAGCGCTGCTGGGACTCTACATCAGTCTGTACCTCTTGGTTGATGTTAGCAGGGTGAGAATCACGGAGGAGTATCAGAGCAATAAGGCAGACCTGGCCAGCTGGCCAACGTATCAGCTCTGCCTCAATCGTCGTATAACACGCAGAAATTAACGTGGCCTTCACAAGTGGGTCTGGTTCGTAATAGCAGTGGCTAGAACAGGAACTCATTAAACATGTTATTTGAGATATGCATGCCAAATAATGCCTGCTCGAGTGATAACTTTTCTTTGGAGTGTACTTTTGTGATAATTTGGTAAATTTGCATAAATTCAAATCAAATCAAGTGATTCTGTAGAACCTAATTATATGCCACACCACAATCTAGGATAATTTAACCTCTAATTGGTTCATGACTTGTTTTCTGAACATCAAGGGTATTTGATAACATAGTTTTTAGAGAATGTGCAAGAGCTCTGCACTTCTTATTTTAATCCGAAAGCATTACCGACGATAAGAAACCGACCAAGAAGGGATCTTTCACTTAGAAAGGTAAGGAAAAGCCCACGCCAAACCTAGCAACAGGTGCATGAAAGGTGCACAGCTGTACGCCTTCTATAAAAGGTCGATGTCTTCTGTTATCCGTCATGCAAACGGCTGGTAGCTGGACTATCGACTTAAATAAAAATTAAACATGCATGCAAGAAGAAACAGCTTAATAGCCTAACCTTGTTCACCAAGAAAGCTAGCTTGCTTTATATCTGTCCCCACATTGCAGTGCCCAACATATCTTTGTTTCATATCAATGGCAACATCCGGCTACATTGCACAACAGGATGGTATTAAAGCCATGCAATGTCAGCATACAAATATAGGACACCGAAAAAGAGAATCCCGTACTAGGGACTTTAACATTCAGATAAAAGAGTAGGATGAAAAAGTAAGAACCTCGTAGGCAGAATCGCCATTACAAGTGGACTCAGCTGATCCATTCCGAACAGACTGTTCATTAGTTTGATCCTCTCTTCGGTTCAATTTTAAACGTAAGCTACCTCGAACAGCACCTGGATCACTATCATGGCTTTCGTCACCTGATACTGATGTATCAAAGTCTAACTCCATCTCATCATTGTAATCTGAATCTTCTCGGCCCTCCTGTGATGATGACCCACTAACATCTGATCTGAACAATAGATCACTCAATGACCGTAACCGTCCATGCCGTGCATCAGTGTTAGTATTTCCTTGTTGATCTTTTTTATTTTTCTCAAGTTCAGCTGTTTGAACAACATAAATCCATCAGATCTTTCAAAAAAAATAACAGAAACATATCACATATTGTGGATACAAGCAACAATAAAATTTTGAATCCATTGGCATCATAGAATTCTCAATCCGAATATATCCTCGAGTTCAATACCAGAAGCTATAAAATAAATACAATGGATCTACGAACAGCTGTGGCAGCAGAAATTACATGGAAAATGAATATGGAATATTATATATAGAGAAGTACTGGTACATTTGCATGTACATGTTTCTTGTGATCACTAACATTTTCAGATTAACAGGTTACTGAGCTATGTGCACTGGAGAGGCCATCTTTTAGCATGTGAAGCTGTGACTACATAACAATCTCCAAATATTAAATTCACATGGTGTAGCTATGCGGGACAAAACAATTGTTTCTATGTACTCACCAGCAGCAAGTCGCTTCTTTATATTTTCCACCTGTTCCGCAGACACCGAATTTGGTAGAACAAGACTATGTGCAGCTTCTGCATATTCACATGCCTCCTTCAGTCTTCCTAACTACAGAAGGCAAAGCACATATTTGTAAGAGATGGAGAATGTACCGGGTTTCCATCTCTTCATTTATCACTCCAGACTAAAGGAGGAGGATTTAGGAGATAAAGAATTTTAGTGAGATAACAAGACGCATCAATTGGTAGGCATGTGGTTGTGGATAAGTCTACACATCAATTATAGAACTACAAGGAGCCGATCATAGCAGACACGATTAAACAAAGGGGTGATCGAGTCGGTATGATCTAAGCATCCACCTAATTAGAATTGCTTTAGAATATGCTCATTTTCATCTGACAAAGAATAGGTAGCACAAATTTAGAATTTCCTAACAAAGGCAAAACAACTCGAGATACCATGCACAAAGCAACTCAAAGTACCAGGTTTAGACCGATTTTGTATGATGGTACAGCATTATTTGCTGTATAAGCATATATAACCTTAGACACAATTACACATTTTTACCTGTAGCAGTGCATCAGCCATGAACAAGTGTGCCTGGAATGATGCGAAGTCAATACTCCTTGCTTCATTGCAATCCCGAATAGCCATGTAAACATCATTTTTCCACCTCCGCTGTAAATCATAAGTTCAATATTTTTTATGGAACAGAGATTTGATAACCGATAAACAAATGATAGCAAACCTTTAGGTACAATCCTGCGCGGGTACACAAACAATCATGCCTCGTGCTATCATCAATATCAGATTCCATGGCCTCGAGTATTTCACAGCATGCTTCAATGCCATGCATTAGGTTTGTGCCAGTCTCCAGAGATTTTATCACGACTTGCATAAGTTTCTTCAACATATCTACCTGAAACAGGTGCCATGAAAGGCAGAGAAGTTCAACATGTCTCGCAGACCAGGCAACATATGTGATCTAAAAAGCACGGATACGGGGACACGGACACGGCGACACGCATACGGGGGCACGGGATACGGCATTTTCCAGAAACAGCCCATCAGGGACACGGCAAGTATATATAAAAATAAATAAAAATATGCCATGTAATATAGAGTTAAAGACGAAAAAATAACGAGAAAGAGATTGCCCCATTCAGCAGTAACTGGGCCACAAAGAAGATGATCCATTAGTAGTTGGGCCGGCCCAGCTAGTGCCATTCCAAGAGCAACTGAATGCTACAGATTAATCTGCACCATCAAAACTCAAACCCTATCTCTCTCTGCTCTAACGCTTTGACCAAGCCGCCACTCTCCTCCCAGCGATGGATCTCTCATCTACCCTGCAGCAGGCCAGCAGCTCTCGCCACCGCCCTCCTCCCAGCGTGCTCCTCTTGCCGCAACAGCGGCGGCGGCCAGCGCTGCAGCGGGGGATGCAGCAGCAGCAACGGCGGCGGCGCGGGCACAGCAGCAACAGCACCGCAGTGGCGTGGGCGCAGCATCAGCACGGCGGCGAGGGTGCTCCAGATCCAGCTTTGCCTCGTGTCCCTTCCGTATCCCAGCCGTGTCCCTCCCTTTTCTTTCTTTCTTTTAATTCTTAATTCAGGAAATACGGCGGGATACGCGTATCCCCGCATGTCCGAGCGTGTCCCCGTGTCCCGCCGTGTCAGCACGGGGATTCGGCAACTTTTGTCGTGTCCATGCTTTGTAGTATGTGATAGTGTGATACGAAGAGGCCATGTTTATGAAAGCGAGAAGCGCAAGCGCACCCAAGCAAGTGCAGAGAGAGAAGATTGCTCACCCTACACAAATTTCTCTTAGCTGGAAACTTGTCTCGTTTTGACTTTTGTTTTCTTGGTTCCTTGTGAAAAGGCAGTAAACATAACTGATCGCGTACGTCATCTGCTGTGTATCTCACTGAACTCGTATTGTCTGAAAATATAGAGATAAATTGACCAGTAAAGTATTAAAGATATCAACACTGGCAGTGGGCAGAAAACAAGCAGAAGTGTGATAACAAAAATGAGGATACATACACAAAGGGAGCTGAACAACCATACCTGGGTCGACATCAAATAGATATACATGTTCACCACTGTAACTCAAAAGAACCTCATTCCCATTCGGGCTGAACGCAACATGGGTAAGGTGCAAATTTGACTTCCTCTGATTACAATGCAGAGGCCAAATGTCAACGAATGTAACAGAAAAGTCACTTTGAAAGCAACAGGTAACAGAATTCTGAACTCAAACTAAACAAAGTTGCCAATTCTACGCCAAATACTGTAGCATGATTTCTGGGAGAAAACTGAACTCCTCAGAAAAGTATTTTCTCAAATAATCAAGTTAAAGCAACCCCATAGCTCTAAAATATAAGAGCAGTCCATATGATACCAGCAAGCAGTAACTACTGCCACCTTTACCATGCACAATCTGGAACACCACAACAAGGAGAAAAACTCACATTCTCAGCAAGGTGCAATGGACAGAACATTTTTATACAAGGCGGTGGCTTCCTTCTTGTTTGACATGAGCTCAATGGTGGAAGCATTCTCCTATCGTACAGCCGGGCAAACGCATCACTGCATAAACATCAAGTTGTGAGGTGATGTTTTTTAAGTTGAAGGGCAAGGCCCGTCATGCACTGACTAATTTATGACAACAAATTACCTCCCACCAACAAGGAGCTGATGGGGACGAACTGAGCTAATATCACAAGACTTAAACGACAGCGGTTGTCTGGGGGGATCAGCTAAAGACTTCTTTCCTCCAGATCGTAGATCTAGCTGTCAAAAACACATGTAATGTAGAAACTGGAATCAAAACCAAATCCACACCCAGCTAAGCTAACTTTACAACCAGCATTTATCCTATGGATATATTTATCATGGCATTTCCAAAAGGACTCATAATAACATCAGAGATCATACCAATCCTGAGAGGAAGTGACTGAAAGCAACAACATGCTGGTTGCAAAGTTAAACTAATTATATTACCATAGTGAAGCATTACAGGTCCATTCATCTGGTAAATAGCAAAGCAATGCACAAGCATAAAACAACATAGGCTCATTTAGTTATGTCTGTTCTTGTTCAAGGGTTCGTGGAACAAAAAAGAGAACCACCTCAAAATTCAAACAGAGAAACATTTAAAAGTAACACAAGATGTGCTACCATAGTAAAACTGGCCACTTGTATTTGGCTCTCAAGGACAAAAGCTAAATTCAGGTGGAATCAGATGCTCAACGAGAACCACAATAGAAGCGGAACCCAACAGATAGAATACTCACAAGCACGTTACGGCATTCCTGATTAACCAATCCTGCACGAGGACAGGAACTGCATTCCCTAAAATCATGCTGTCTTACAGTACCATCCTCACTTGCACTCCACACTACATTAGGGTTGCCACCTTCGACCTACATATTGCAGATAAACATAATTATGAATGTTGAACCAGGCAGTGTGAAATCTTAATGCATCAGTAAGTAGAACACATCTCAAGTGGTGCAAAGATGTGAAAATAAGGCATCGTTCTTTCTTCTCGAATAGATACTACTCCCTCCGTCCCATAATATAAGAGCGGTTTTGACACTAGTGTAAAATCTAGAAGGGCGTACATTTAGGAACAACCTCAAAGCTTTGTCAAACTTAGATGCAATTCAAAGACAAATTTTCTTCATGCTATACGGTTCCACATTCCAATCATATGGCGTTCAGCATAAGACTAGGATCTTACAGCTAGTTTCTTGACCCTCCTTGAGTGACATTGGTAAACTGCAGCTGGCTCCATGGAAACCTCCCTAGGCCTTATGCCACTTAAACGAGACAAATTGAAAACACGAACCTGGAAAAGAATCAATAAACTTCTCCTGAAAAGGATGCCTCAGAATAACAGGGAAAGATAAAAGTGAAAACATAAAAAGGTTGTACCTCGGCATCTCCTGCTCCTGAAACTACTACTTCATCACATGTTTCCGGTACAAATTTTGTGCAAAATACATTTGCTGAATGTCCAGTATCAATTTCATGCAACAGCTCTTGATTAGCATAATTCCAGATGTTGACCTGCAGAACAAGTATTGATACAGAAGTACACTGAATCAACCATCAAACTCTCCGGCCTTTTCCAGTCCAAGGATATACACCATTGGAAACAAAATCATATACATAGAAAATGTTCAACTTCAAGATTGTGTCATCTCTAACTCTGAGCAACATCTATTTTGCAAGAAAATGGTGTTATATCATTCAGATTGCTTTCACTTAAGGTTGTAACAAAAAGTTAAATCTCAGTCAACAAAGAAGTACAGGAAAAAAATTACTGTGTTGCAAGACAAGTAAAGAGTTCATGCAACTCTACCAGCTACAGATAGCATGAGAATAATGGATGAGAAATTGGCATCCAGAAACTTACTCTAGTGTCATCTGATCCTGATATCAGAAGTGAGCCACTTGAGTTCCATGCAATAGCATTCACGCAACCTACGTGACCCTGTTAGATATCACAGGAAACCAAAAGGCAATCCAGTAAAAATCGAGGATACAGCAAGGAACTTCGCTATTTCAGCTTCCTTCTAAGCAAATAAAAATTCCAACGCAGGAAACAAACAAACCTCCCTGTTCTTGTGAGGAAGCTAGCATATATGATAAGATAAACAACAAAAGAAGTCAAATACCTCAATCTCCTTTTCTAAAGCAAGCCTTTGTACTAGAGAAGAATGGAACTGCATTCTCTTTCCAATGTCCTGGAAAAGAAAATTTTGTTAATTGTGCCTAGTTTATCAGTGTTTACTCTATGACAATGTCCAAGAATCCAACACAAGGTTTTGAACAAAAATCCTAGTTCCCATAAATTCACCTCACGCTTAGTTTCCATTCTTCCCGCAAAAATAATAATAGTATTATTAGTTAGTTCCCATTTAAGGAGACCATATACGAACACAAGGTCAAAGTGATAAGAAGTTGGCTCAAGAGCATAGCACAAAGATCATGACTTCCCAAACTCATATCACAGTCCCACTTCTAATACAGTAGACATTAGTATCCAATAGCATAGCCCAAGTAATGGAACAACCCATTGGCTACAGCCCATACCGTTCTCCTACAACCTAAAAAGCACCCCCGCCATAAAAATGCATTAGGAGGGTTGTTAATTCGTTCGCCTGCATTCTAAATAACTCACCTGCACATAACAGTAGTATAAAACAGGCGATACTGGAGTCAATTCCAATTTCTCGAGAAGCATCTACCCACGGAACCAAAAAAATCACCTCACGAGCTGTGAACCAACATTACTTCTGATATCTGCGAGGTTACGCAACCGATACATACATCAACAAGGAACTGCGTCACTCTCAGACTCCACGCAGTCGAGCTATTGGCAGCATTAACCAACATTCACCGGACGTTCATAAACCCTTCCAAATGTCAGCTCGATCGAGAAACCCCGCCCGAGAAATGCAACACGAGCCCCCAACCCCCGCGGGTCACGAGCCAACCAGCGATTGGCCCACCGCCCACGCGAACCCCTCCCGCCGAATCGGGCAATTCGGGCCAGAAACTTCGCCCCAAAGCTAAGAACGCACAGATGCACCACGCCTGGAACGCGGAAAGGACAGAAGGGGTCGGCCATTCCGAGGGCGCTTACGGGGGAACCGTGGAGGCTGCGGGCGTCGAGCAGATCGGTGAGGCCGCCGTCCGAGAAGCGCCACCGCAGCCTCTCCGTCGCGTCCATCTCCATCTCCGGCGCCGGCGAGCGCGACCCCAGCAGCGGCGACACTCCCCGATCGCGCGCCGCCGATTCGGTGGGTGCTTCCGGAAGCTCTCGCGCCTTCCAGCCGAGGGGGTCGGAACGGAACCGGGGAATGGATGGGTGCGGTGCGGTGCGGGGGTTTGCTTCGGGTTCCAGGGAGCCGGGTTGGAGTGGGGGAAGAAAAGCGGCTGGTGGGACCAGGGACGCGTGGGGTCTGCCGCCGATGAAGCGGGATCTGACTGACAGGTGGGTCCAGCTTTTAGTCTCTTTTCGTCGATGGGAGGCGCGCTCGTGGCCGTCTGATCCGGGGGCAGCTAGTGTAGGATCTGCTTTTATGTGAGAATCAATGAGATTTATTTTTTTGATGGCCCGAGAATCAATGAGATTAATTTTTCTAGAAATATTAAACATGTTTAAAAATTCTGAAAAAAATTGTAGACACACATCAATGTTTGATGTACAAACTTAAGAAGTTTCAGCTACTAATTCAATCTACTTGTAAAAAAATCGGATGTGAATGTTGTCAAACACTATTCGCCCAAAGCTGACACTACTCACAATTGAATTTGTTATTTTTTATCTCTAATTGTAGATCTCACTGAGCAAACATCACAGAAAGTCAGCGCTAGTGCCAAGTATAGAATTTGAACCCTGGTGGGTTAGAAATAACACTCACTAGTAGAAAACAAGGCCTTTGGTTCAGGCCAGATAAGCCCATTAGTCCTGGTTCAGTCACGAACCGGGACCCATGGGGGCATTGGTCCCGGTTCGTGAGCCCAGGGGGGCGGGCGGGCCTCGTGAGGGCATTGGTCCCGGTTCGTCTGGCCCCTTTGGTCCCGGTTGGTGTGACGAACCGAGACCAATGTGCCTCGCTCCTGGCCCATCATCATTGGTCCCGGGTGGTGGCATGAACCGGGACCAAAGGGTGTCCTTTAGTCCCGGTTCCAGCCACGAATCGGGACCAATGAGTTGCCTATATATACCCCCTCGCCGGCGAGCAGAGCACTCCATACTGCTCTGTTTTTTCTGGCCGGCAAGGGGAGGGCTTTGTGGTGCTCTAGCTCACCTCCTGTGCACATAAGGTGTTCGATGGAATGCCCGAGCCACACTACTTAAGCTTTCTCCTCTCCAAACTCGATCTCGAAACTCCATTTTCCTCAATATTTGTCTAGGTTTAGCGGTCCGTCACGTCCCGTCCCCGTCTTCAACGCCGTCAATCGTCCGCGCCGATCTCGTCGCCGGCACCACCGTGGTGAGCCTTTTGTTCTTATCTTCTTTTTGAAAGGAAAAAAATTCTTACTTGTATGTTTAGATAGATACTTGTATAATTTTCTTACTTTTATTATTGCTTCTTATTATGTAGTGCGATGGTTTTGGTATCCGGCCCCGTCGGTCCTCGTCCTGTCTATGATTCGGATGTGGTATATATTATCTTTTATAACTAGTTGGTTCATTTATTGTTTATGACAACTATGTCGACCAACGTGACATAGATTTTATTTATCTAGGAGGTATGTGAACCGGAAATTCCAACCGACCCTATTGTCGAGAGGTTAAATTTAGTTGAAGAAGAAAACAATTTCTTGAAGTAAAAAATAAAAAAATTGAGGTGGAGAAGATAATATTGAAGTTGCGTGTTGCAGATGTCGTCGATGATCACAAGATCAAAATGGATGCAATTCGCTTGAAGATTGGTAGAAAATATGCCATTCATACCGAGGCTTGGTATCATTATATCGTTGGATCAATTGTTACCTTGGTTGCGATTATGATCGGATTTGTTTTCGCATTGAAATGTTTTACATAGTTTCAGTGAGAACTATGTATGTACTTTGGTTTTAATGTGATGATGAACTTCTATTAATTTGGTCACTTAATTATCTATTCATGATGTTCTATAATGGTTTTTGACACACTAAATTATATATAATGCACGCAGATGAACCGGCAATGTATGTACGGTGATAGACACACCTCCGGGTACATTAAGGGTGTGCATAGTTTTCTCGAAGTGGTTGAGGCAAACAAGCAGAATTGTTTTATGTATTGTCCATGCCCTATATGTGGGAATACGAAGTCTTACTCTGACTCAAAAACCCTTTACACCAAACTGCTTTATAAGGGTTTCATGCCACACTATAATGTTTGGACCAAGCACGGAGAAATAGGGGTTATGATGGAAGACAATGAAGAAGAAGAGGACGATGACAACTATGTGCCCCCTGAATACGGTGATGCTGCAACGGGGGAAGCTGTTCAAGATCAAGAGGAACCAGACGATGTGCCCGGTGATGATCTTCGCCAGGTCATTGTTGATGTAAGGATACGGTGCGAAAGTGAAAAGGAGAAGCTGAAGTTCGATTGCAGAGGATCACAAAAGAGGTTTGTACCCCAATTGCGAAGATGGCAACACAAAGCTTGGTACCATACTGGAATTGTTGCAGTGGAAGGCAGAGAATGGTATGCCTGACGAAGGATTTGAGAAGCTACTGAAAATATTGAAGAAGAAGCTTCAAAAGGATAACGAATTGCCCGACAGTACGTATGCAACAAAGAAGGTTGTATGCCCTCTAGGATTGGAGGTGCAGAAGATACATGCATGCCCTAATTACTACATCATGTACTGCAGTGCGTACGAGGATTTGAATGCGTGCCCAGTATGCGGTGCATTGCGGTATAAGATCCGACGAGATGACCCTGGTGATGTTGATGGCGAGCGCCCCAAGAAGAGGGTTCCTACCAAGATGATGCGGTATGCTCCTATAATACCATGGTTGAAACGCCTGTTCAGAAACAAAGAGCATGCCAAGTTGATGCGATGGCACAGAGAGGATCGTAAGAAAGACGGGAAGTTGAGAGCACCCGCTGATGGGTCGTAGTGGAGAAAAATCGAGAGAAAGTACTGGAAGGAGTTTGCAGGTGACGCAAGGAACGTATGGTTTGGTTTAAGCGCGGATGGCATTAATCCTTTTGGGGAGCAGAGAACCAATCACAACACCTGACCCGTGACTCTATGTATCTATAACCTTCCTCCTTGGTTGTGCATGAAGCGGAAGTTCATTATGATGTCAGTTCTCTTCCATGGCCCTAAGCAACCCGGCAGCGACATTGATGTGTACCTAAGGCCATTAGTTTCAGAACTTTTACAATTGTGGATTGGAAACGGTGTACGTGTGTGGGATGAGCACAAACAAGAGGAATTTGACCTGCATGCGTTGCTGTTTGTAACCATCAATGATTGGCCTGCTCTCAGTAACCTTTCAGGGCAGACAAACAAGGGATACCACGCATGCACGCACTGTTTAGATGACACCGAAAGTATATACCTATACAAATGCAGGAAGAATGTGTACATGGCGCATCGTCAATTCCTTCCGACCAACCATCAATATCAAAAAAAAAGCAAGCATTTCAAAGGCGAGGCAGATCACCGGAAGAAGCCCGCCATGCGTACCGGTGATCACGTACTTGCTATGGTCAATGATTTAAAAGTAATCTTCGGAAAGAGTCACAGTGGACTATCTGTTCCGAATGACGCAGATGGACATGCACCCATGTGGAAGAAGAAATCTATATTTTGGGACCTACTGAAAGTGCAATCATGCCCTTAGATCATGTTTTGATGTTGATGACAATATACATGTAGGGGACTAACAATGGTTGTTAAGTAAATCTCAGGTGTTAGTCCCCGGCTCATTGAAGTGTGTGGATCAAGGGCATACAAGTGATTTTACTCAAGGATGAAGCATAAAAATTGATTTCATATTTGGTTTCTTGAGTATAGGATCCCGCACTATTAAGAGGGGATCGGTAGGGTTAGTTAAAGACTTGCTCAAGTTACAATAATTCCTTGCTTCAATAAAAACTTGGGGTCACACAAAAATACTCTATGCACATGTTCTGTTTGCTCCCATGCCGGATGTCTGGGCTGCTAGCCGGATGTCCGGGTCACTGATGTTTAGACACCAGTAAGTCTGCATGCTCACACCAGATGTCCGGGCTGCACCCCGGATGTCTGGTATTTCCCCGGATGTCCGGCTCCCTGTCATCCCGACTCCAGTAGGTTTGCACGTTGCTGCCGGATGTCCGGGCTTCGCTCGGATGTCCGGTCCTTGCTCCGGATGTCTGGCCCCTCTGTTTTTCTCCTGGCTTCTCCTGTGTTCTTCTAGTGCCTCGCTGAAGGAAATATGCCCTAGAGGCAATAATAAAGTTATTATTTATTTCCTCATATCATGATAAATGTTTATTATTCATGCTAGAATTGTATTAACCGGAAACATGATACATGTGTGAATACATAGACAAACATATAGTCACTAGTATGCCTCTACTTGACTAGCTCATTAATCAAAGATGGTTATGTTTCCTAACCATAGACATGTGTTATCATTTGATTAATGGGATCACATCATTAGAAGAATGATGTGATTGACATGACCCATTCCGTTAGCCTAGCACTTGATCATTTAGTATGTTGCTATTGCTTTCTTCATGACTTATACAAAGTTCCTGTAACTATGAGATTGTGCAACTCACGTTTACCGGAAGAACACTTTGCGTGCTACCAAACGTCACAACGTAACTGGGTGATTATAAAGGTGCTCTACAGGTGTTTCCGAAGGTACATGTTGGGTTGGCATAATTCGAGATTAGGTTTTGTCACTCCGATTGTCGGAGAGGTATCTCTGGGCCCTCTCGGTAATACTCATCACCTAAGCCTTGCAAGCATTGTAACTAATGAGTTAGTTATAAGATGATGTATTACAGAACGAGTAAAGAGACTTGCCGGTAACGAGATTGAACTAGGTATTGGATACCGACGATCAAATCTCGGGCAAGTAACATACCGATGACAAAGGGAACAACGTATGTTGTTATGCGGTTTGACCGATAAAGATCTTCGTAGAATATGTAGGAACCAATATGGGCATCCAGGTTCCGCTATTGGTTATTGACCGAGAATGGTTCTAGGTCATGTCTACATAGTTCTCGAACCCGTAGGGTCCGCACGCTTAACATTACGATGACAGTTTTATTATGAGTTTATAAGTTTTGATGTACCGAAGTTTGTTCGGAGTCCCGGATGTGATCACGGACATGACGAGGAGTCTCAAAATGGTCGAGACATAAAGATTGATATATTGGAAGCCTATGTTTGGACATCGAAAAGGTTCCGGGTGAAATCGGGATTTTACCGGAACACCGGGGGGTTACCGGAACCCTCCCGGGGGTTAATGGGCCTTAGTGGGTCATGAGGGAGAAGAGGAGGGCCGGCCAGGGCAGGCCGCGTGCCCCCTCCCCCCTAGTCCGAATAGGACAAGGAAGGGGGGGGGGCGGCACCCCTCTTTCCTCTTTCCCCTCCCCCCTTTCCTTCTCCACCAAGGCAAGAGGGGGGAGTCCTACTCCCGGTGGGAGTAGGACTCCTCCAGGCGCACCCCAAGGGGGCCGGCCGCACCTCCCCCTCCCTCCTTTATATACGGGGGTAGGGGGGCACCCCAGAAGACAAAAAGTTGATCTACGGATCGTTCCTTAGCCGTGTGTGGTGCCCCCCTCCACCATATTCCACCTCGGTCATATCGTCGCGGAGTTTAGGCGAAGCCCTGCGCCGGTAGAACATCATCATCGTCACCACGCCGTCGTGTTGACGGAACTCATCCCCGAAGCTTTGCTGGATCGGAGCCCGGGGATCGTCATCGAGCTGAACGTGTGCTGAACTCGGAGGTGCCGTACGTTCGGTGCTTGGATCGGTCGGATCGTGAAGACGTACGACTACATCAACCGCATTGTCATAACGCTTCCGCTTACGGTCTACGAGGGTACATGGACGAACACTCTCCCCTCTCGTTGCTATGCCATCACCATGATCTTGCGTGTGCGTAGGAAATTTTTTGAAATTACTACGTTCTCCAACAGTGGCATCCGAGCCAGGTTTTATGCGTAGATGTCATATGCACGAGTAGAACACAAGTGAGTTGTGGGCGATATAAGTCATACTGCTTACCAGCATGTCATACTTTGGTTCGGCGGTATTGTGAGATGAAGCGGCCCGGACCGACATTACGCGTACACTTACGCGAGACTGGTTTCACCGCTACGAGCACTCGTTGCTTAAAGGTGACCGGCGGGTGTCTGTCTCTCTCACTTTAGCTGAATCGAGTGTGGCTACGCCCGGTCCTTGCGAAGGTTAAAACAGCACCAACTTGACAAACTATCGTTGTGGTTATTGATGCGTAGGTAAGAACGGTTCTTGCTAAGCCCATAGCAGCCACGTAAAACTTGCAACAACAAAGTAGAGGACGTCTAACTTGTTTTTGCAGGGCATGTTGTGATGTGATATGGTCAAAACGTGATGCTATATTTTATTATATGAGATGATCATGTTTTGTAACCGAAGTTATCGGCAACTGGCAGGAGCCATATGGTTGTCACTTTATTGTATGAAATGCAAACGCCCTGTAATTGCTTTACTTTATCACTAAGCGGTAGCGATGGTCGTAGAAGCAATAGTTGGCGAGACGACAATGATGCTACGATGAAGATCAAGGTGTCGCGCCGGTGACGATGGTGATCATGACGGTGCTTCGGAGATGGAGATCACAAGCACAAGATGATGATGGCCATATCATATCACTTATATTGATTGCATGTGATGTTTATCCTTTATGCATCTTATCTTGCTTTGATTGACGGTAGCATTTTAAGATGATCTCTCACTAAAATTATCAAGAAGTGTTCTCCCTGAGTATGCACCATTGCCAAAGTTCGTCGTGCCCAGACACCATGTGATGATCGGGTGTGATAAGCTCTACGTCCATATACAACGGGTGCAAGACAGTTTTGCACACGCGGAATACTCGGGTTAAACTTGACGAGCCTAGCATATGCAGATATGGCCTCGGAACACGGAGACCGAAAGGTCGAGCGTGAATCATATAGTAGATATGATCAACATAATGATGTTCACCATTGAAAACTACTCCATCTCACGTGATGATCGGTTATGGTTTAGTTGATTTGGATCACGTGATCACTTAGATGACTAGAGAGATGTCTGTCTAAGTGGGAGTTCTTAAGTAATATGATTAATTGAACCTAAATTTATCATGAACTTAGTACCTGATAGTATTTTGCTTGTCTATGTTTGTTTGTAGATAGATGGCTCGTGCTGTTGTTCCGTTGAATTTTAATGCGTTCCTTGAGAAAGCAAAGTTGAAAGATGATGGTAGCAATTACACGGACTGGGTCCGTAACCTGAGGATTATCCTCATTGCTGCATAGAAAAATTATGTCCTGGAAGCACCGCTGGGTGCCAGGCCTGCTGCTGATGCAACTAACGACGTTAAGAACGTCTGGCAGAGCAAAGCTGATGACTACTCTATAGTTCAGTGTGCCATGCTTTACGGCTTAGAACCGGGTCTTCAATGACGTTTTGAACGTCATGGAGCATATGAGATGTTCCAGGAGTTGAAGTTAATATTTCAAGCAAATGCCCGGATTGAGAGATATGAAGTCTCCAATAAGTTCTACAGCTGCAAGATGGAGGAGAATAGTTTTGTTAGTGAGCATATACTCAAAATGTCTGGGTATAATAATCACTTGATTCAACTGGGAGTTAATCTTCCGGATGATAGCGTCATTGACAGAATTCTCCAATCACTGCCACCAAGCTACAAGAGCTTTATGATGAACTATAATATGCAAGGGATGAACAAGACTATTCCCGAGCTCTTCGCAATGCTAAAAGCTGCGGAGGTAGAAATCAAGAAGGAGCATCAAGTGTTGATGGTCAACAAGACCACTAGTTTCAAGAAAAAGGGCAAAGGGAAGAAGAAGGGGAACTTCAAGAAGAACAACAAGCAAGTTGCTGCTCAAGAGAAGAAACCCAAGTCTGGACCTAAGCCTGAAACTGAGTGCTTCTACTCCAAGCAGACTGGTCACTGGAAGCGGAACTGCCCCAAGTATTTGGCGGATAAGAAGGATGGCAAGGTGAACAAAGGTATATGTGATATACATGTTATTGATGTGTACCTTACTAGAGCTCGCAGTAGCACCTGGGTATTTGATACTGGTTCTGTTGCTAACATTTGCAACTCTAAACAGGGACTACGAAATAAGCGAGCCCTGGCCAAGGATGAGGTGACGATGCGCGTGGGAAACGGTTCCAAAGTCGATGTGATCGCGGTCGGCACGCTACCTCTACATCTACCTTCGGGATTAGTTTTAGACCTGAATAATTGTTATTTGGTGCCAGCATTGAGCATGAACATTATATCTGGATCTTGTTTGATGCGAGACGGTTATTCATTTAAATCAGAGAATAATGGTTGTTCTATTTATATGAGTAATATCTTTTATGGTCATGCACCCTTGAAGAGTGGTCTATTTTTGTTGAATCTCGATAGTAGTGATACACATATTCATAATGTCGAAGCCAAAAGATGCAGAGTTAATAATGATAGGCAACTTATTTGTGGCACTGCCGTTTAGGTCATATCGGTGTAAAGCGCATGAAGAAACTCCATACTGATTGAATTTTGGAATCACTTGATTATGAATCACTTGGTACTTGCGAACCGTGCCTCATGGGCAAGATGACTAAAACACCGTTCTCCGGTACTATGGAGCGAGCAACTGATTTATTGGAAATCATACATACAGATGTATGCGGTCCGATGAATGTTGAAGCTCGTGGCGGATATCATTATTTTCTCACCTTCACAGATGATTTAAGCAGATATGGGTATATCTACTTAATTGAACACAAGTCTGAAACATTTGAAAAGTTCAAAGAATTTCAGAGTGAAGTGGAAAATCATCGTAACAAGAAAATAAAATTTCTACGATATGATCGTGGAGGAGAATATTTGAGTTATGAGTTTGGCCTACACTTGAAACAATGTGGAATAGTTTCGCAACTCACGCCACCTGGAACACCACAACGAAATGGTGTGTCCGAACGTCGTAATCGTACTTTACTGGATATGGTGCGATCTATGATGTCTCTTACTGATTTACCACTATCATTTTGGGGTTATTCTTTAGAGACGGCCGCATTCACGTTAAATAGGGCACCATCAAAATCCGTTGAGACGACGCCTTATGAACTGTGGTTTGGCAAGAAACCAAAGTTGTCGTTTCTTAAAGTTTGGGGCTGCGATGCTTATGTGAAGAAACTTCAACCAGATAAGCTCGAACCTAAATCGGAGAAATGTGTCTTCATAGGATACCCAAAAGAGACTATTGGGTACACCTTCTATCACAGATCCGAAGGCAAGACATTCGTTGCTAAGAATGGATCCTTTCTAGAGAAGGAGTTTCTCTCGAAAGAAGTGAGTGGGAGGAAAGTAGAACTTGATGAGATAACTGTATCTACTCCCTTATTGGAAAGTAGTTCATCACGAGAACCGGTTCCTGTGATAACTACACCAATTAGTGAGGAAGCTAATGATAATGATCATGAAACTTCAGATCAAGTTTCTACTGAACCTCGTAGGTCTACCAGAGTAAGATCCGCACCAGAGTGGTACGGTAATCCTATTCTGGAAGTCATGTTACTTGACCATGATGAACCTACGAACTATGAGGAAGCGATGATGAGCCCGGATTCCGCAAAATGGCTAGAAGCCATGAAATCTGAGATGTGATCCATGTATGAAAACAAAGTATGGACTTTGGTTGACTTGCCCGATGATCGGCAAGCCATTGAGAATAAATGGATCTTTAAGAAGAAGATTGACGCTGATGGTAATATAACTGTCTATAAAGCTCGACTTGTTGCAAAAGGTTTTCGACAAGTTCAAGGGGTTGACTACGATGAGACTTTCTCACCCGTAGCGATGCTTAAGTCCGTCCGAATCATGTTAGCTATTGCTGCATTTCATGATTATGAAATTTGGCAAATGGATGTCAAGACTGCATTCTTGAATGGATTTCTAGAAGAAGAGTTGTATATGATGCAGCCGGAAGGTTTTGTTGATCCAAAAGGTGCTGACAAAGTGTGCAAGCTCCAGCGTTCCATTTATGGACTGGTGCAAGCATCTCGGAGTTGGAATAAACGCTTTGATAGTGTGATCAAAGCATATGGTTTTATACAGACTTTTGGAGAAGCCTGTATTTACAAGAAAGTGAGTGGGAGCTCTGTAGCATTTCTAATTTTATATGTAGATGACATATTATTAATTGGAAATGATATAGAATTTCTGGATAGCATAAAAGGATACTTGAATAAAAGTTTTTCAATGAAAGACCTCGGTGAACCTGCTTACATATTGGGCATCAAGATCTATAGAGATAGATCAAGACGCTTAATAGGACTTTCACAAAGCACATACCTTGACAAAATTTTGAAAAAGTTCAAAATGGATCAGGCAAAGAAAGGATTCTTTCCTGTGCTACAAGGTATGAAGTTGAGTCAAACTCAATGCCCGAACATAGCAGAAGATAGAGAGAAAATGAAAAATGTTCCCTATGCTTCAGCCATAGGCTCTATCATGTCGCTGTGTACCAGACCTGACGTATGCTTAGCAATAAGCTTGGCAGGAAGGTACCAAAGTAATCCAGGAGTGGATCACTGGACATCGGTCAAGAACATCCTGAAATACCTGAAAAGGACTAAGGATATGTTTCTCGTACATGGAGGTGACAAAGAGCTAGTCGTAAACGGTTACGTCGATGAAAGCTTTGACACTGATCCGGACGATTCTAAATCGCAAACCGAATACGTGTTTTTATTAAACGGTGGAGCTGTAAGTTGGTGCAGTTCTAAACAAAGCGTCGTAGCGGGATCTACATGTGAAGCGGAGTACATAGCTGCTTCGGAAGCAACAAATGAAGGAGTCTGGATGAAGGAGTTCATTTCCGATCTAGGTGTCATACCTAGTGCATTGGGACAATTGAAGATCTTCTGTGACAATACTGGTGCAATTGCCTTGGCAAAGGAATCCAGATTTCACAAGAGGACCAAGCACATCAAGAGACGCTTCAATTCCATTCGGGACCAAGTCCAAGTGGGAGACATAGAGATTTGCAAAATACATACGGATCTGAATGTTGCAGACCCGTTGACTAAGCCTCTCTCACGAGCAAAACATGATCAACACCAAGACTCCATGGGTGTTAGAATCATTACAATGTAATCTAGATTATTGACTCTAGTGCAAGTGGGAGACTGAAGGAAATATGCCCTAGAGGCAATAATAAAGTTATTATTTATTTCCTCATATCATGATAAATGTTTATTATTCATGCTAGAATTGTATTAACCGGAAACATGATACATGTGTGAATACATAGACAAACATATAGTCACTAGTATGCCTCTACTTGACTAGCTCATTAATCAAAGATGGTTATGTTTCCTAACCATAGACATGTGTTGTCATTTGATTAATGGGATCACATCATTAGAAGAATGATGTGATTGACATGACCCATTCCATTAGCCTAGCACTTGATCGTTTAGTATGTTGCTATTGCTTTCTTCATGACTTATACAAAGTTCCTGTAACTATGAGATTGTGCAACTCACGTTTACCGGAAGAACACTTTGTGTGCTACCAAACGTCACAACGTAACTGGGTGATTATAAAGGTGCTCTACAGGTGTTTCCGAAGGTACATGTTGGGTTGGCATAATTCGAGATTAGGTTTTGTCACTCCGATTGTCGGAGAGGTATCTCTGGGCCCTCTCGGTAATACTCATCACCAAAGCCTTGCAAGCATTGTAACTAATGAGTTAGTTATAAGATGATGTATTATAGAACGAGTAAAGAGACTTGCCGGTAACGAGATTGAACTAGGTATTGGATACCGACGATCAAATCTCGGGCAAGTAACATACCGATGACAAAGGGAACAACATATGTTGTTATGCGGTTTGACCGATAAAGATCTTCGTAGAATATGTAGGAACCAATATGGGCATCCAGGTTCCGCTATTGGTCATTGACCGAGAATGGTTCTAGGTCATGTCTACATAGTTCTCGAACCCGTAGGGTCCGCACGCTTAACGTTACGATGACAATTTTATTATGAGTTTATAAGTTTTGATGTACCGAAGTTTGTTCGGAGTCCCGGATGTGATCATGAACATGACGAGGAGTCTCAAAATGGTCGAGACATAAAGATTGATATATTGGAAGCCTATGTTTGGACATCGGAAAGGTTCCGGGTGAAATCGGGATTTTACCGGAACACCGGGGGGTTACCGGAACTCTCCCGGGGGTTAATGGGCCTTAGTGGGCCATGAGGGAGAAGAGGAGGGCCGGCCAGGGCAGGCCACGCGCCCCCTCCCCCCCTAGTCTGAATAGGACAAGGAAGGGGGGGGGGCGGCGCCCCCCTTTCCTCTTTCCCCTCCCCCCTTTCCTTCTCCACCAAGGCAAGAGGGGGGAGTCCTACTCCCGGTGGGAGTAGGACTCCTCCAGGCGCACCCCAAGGGGGCCGGCCGCACCTCTCCCTCCCTCCTTTATATACGGGGGCAGGGGGGCACCCCAGAAGACAAAAAGTTGATCTACGGATCGTTCCTTAGCCGTGTGCGGTGCCCCCCTCCACCATATTCCACCTCAGTCATATCGTCGCGGAGTTTAGGCGAAGCCCTGCGCCGGTAGAACATCATCATCGTCACCACGCCGCCGTGCTGACGAAACTCATCCCTGAAGCTTTGCTGGATCAGAGCCCGGGGATCGTCATCGAGCTGAACGTGTGCTGAACTCAGAGGTGCCGTACGTTCGGTGCTTGGATCGGTCGGATCGTGAAGACGTACGACTACATCAACCGCGTTGTCATAACGCTTCCGCTTACGGTCTATGAGGGTACGTGGACGAACACTCTCCCCTCTCATTGCTATGCCATCACCATGATCTTGCGTGTGTGTAGGATTTTTTTTGAAATTACTACGTTCTCCAACACTCGCCAGCCCGGATGTCCGGCCTGCCCATTCACTTATGCTATAACAACCACATTTGTGCTCACACTATATATAGCCCTTCTTCCCCATGGGAGAGGACTGACCACTCACTTTGAACAAACCCTAGAACACATTTCTTACTCTCTCTCACTCCTCCACACCAAATCTTAGATCCCCAAGGGATTTGAGAGCATTTGAGAGAAGTTGTCCAATCAAGTGATAGATCCACTCCTTCTCCTTCTTTGCACCGAAGGAATTCGTGCTTTGAGCAAGTCTTGAGCTTTCCTCCATCGTTCTTGTTACTCTTGGAGGTTGGAGACTCCTAGGCGATAGGAGTCTTTCGGAGAGGAATCGACCTTTGTGATTACCCCCGGAAAAGTTTGTGAGGGTTTGGAGACCATCCCAAGGTCTACCACTAGTGGTTGAGAAACGCCTCCATGGTGTTGTATCAAAGGGAGAATAGGGTGAGCCTTCGTGGCATTGGTGTGCCTTCGTGGTAACATCCACCTCTCTAACGGTGACTAGCTTCCCTCCAAGGAAGTGAACATCGGTATACATCCTTATCTCCCAGAGTTGCGGTTATTCCTAACCCTAACTCTCTACTTGTGGTTACTTGTCTCTTTGCACTTACGTACATCATATTGTGCTTGCTTACTTATGTGCCTGTGTTACTTGCTTAGTACTTAGTACTCACTTGCAATTGTTAGGCTCATCTTCATATTCCGCATTATTGCCTAAAATTGCTAAGTAATAATTAAAATTTGTAATTGTACCTATTCACCCCTCCTCTAGGTCCATCTCGATCCTTTCAATTGGTATCAGAGCCTCGTGCTCTATTCTTGTGGCTTAACCGCCCTAGAGCGAGATGAACCCGAATGGGACTCCACTTGTTGCAGATCCGAAGGATAAAGGCGAGGCTTCCTCTGAAGTCAAGTCCTTTACATCTGAGGATATGGAACGGGCCCTTGCTAAGCAAAAAGAGGAGCATGATGCTTCTCTTTAGGCCTTGGTCCAAATGAGATTAGCCACGTTGTCCATGGTGCTTGCACCACTCTCGGGTGGTGCGGCTTCGAGGCCAACTGTGCATGCTTCGTCACTTGGTCAACAACCTCCTAGCAATGAACACGCCAGTGTTCCTTGGCTTTATGCAAGACCTCAGGTTGAGAAACCAAGATATAATCCTCAAGGCAAACCTCCTTTACTTAGTGCCACTTTCGATTTTGCTTTGGGGAGAGTTGCTATGCAGGATCATCTTCGACATGGAAACAATGAGATGCTGGAGATCATGGAGTATGGTTATCATGTGGTTGATCCAAAGAACCCTACACCAAGAGAAATTTATGACAAGAATCTCAATGACACTGCAATCATGTGTATAAGGAGAGGCATGGATGAAAAGCAAAGGAAACCGTTCATACACATCACAAGTGCCAATGAACTATGGGAAAGTATTATAAGATCCAAGACTGGCACCTCTACCCTCCGGAGTGCTCAATATGAAATTGCCAAGGGGCAATTGCAAAACTTTTGTATGGAGAAAGGTGAAACCCCCAATCAACTCCATGAGCGTCTCATGACTCTCACTGCCGACATTGAGTCATGTGAGTGTGACAAGACACAAGATGGATTCAACATGACTAAGCGATTCCTTGTGGATGAGTTGCTTCATGCTCTTGCCCCATATCACCATCAAATGGTGTGGGACATAAGAAAACACCATACCTTCAAAGAAATGACTACAGATGACATCATATCCACCTTCCAACTATTTGAAGAGTCAAAGGCTAATGCCACAAAACAGCTTGCCATGCATGGTACCCCATTGTCGGTGTCAAAACCGGCGGATCTCGGGTAGGGGGTCCTGAACTGTGCGTCTAGGCGGATGGTAACAGGAGACAAGGGACATGATGTTTTTACCCAGGTTCGGGCCCTCTCGATGGAGGTAAAACCCTACTCATGCTTGATTAATATTGATGATATGGGTAGTACAAGAGTAGATCTACCACAAAGATCGGAGTGGCTAAACCCTAGAATCTAGCCTATGGTATGATTGTTGTTCGTCCTACGGACTAAAACTCTCCAGTTTATATAGACACCGGAGAGGGCTAGGGTTACACAGAGTTGGTTACAATGGGAGGAGATCTTCATATCGTATCGCCAAGATTGCCTTCCATGCCAAGGAAAGTCCCATCCGGACATGGGACGGAGTCTTCAATCTTGCATCTTCGTAGTCCAGGAGTCCGGCCGAAGGTCATAGTCCGGCCATCCGGACACCCCCTAATCCAGGACTCCCTCAGTAGCCCCTGAACCAGGCTTCAATGACGACGAGTCCGGCGCGCAAGTTGTCTTCGGCATTGCAAGGCGGGTTCTTCCTCCGAATATTTCATAGAAGATGTTGAACACCAGGGTAGTGTCCGGCTCTGCAAAATAGGTTCCACATTCCCTTGTAGAGAGAATAATATTTGTATTAATCGGATCTGCTAACGTATTCTGTGGCGTGACATCATGCCACAGCCAGGCTCTTTATTTATTTCATTATTCCACCTTAGCGCGTTTTAGCGAGGCGGTTTCCTTGGCACATCTTATCAAAGCAGAGATTGTGTCCCCTTATTCCGGGATTCTCATCAATACGGGTGTGGGTAACCCAACCGTGCCTTTGGTATGACTCCCTAATTGAAAGCGAGTCTCAAACGGTTATGGGGAGGGCTCTTGGTATTCAACTCCTTTATAAAGGGACCAAGGCTCGGCTCCCTTCTTTTCAATCCAATCGAATCCGCCCCTTGCTTCGAGTTCCAACACCCAAAGCTCTAGTTTTAGGCGCTTCAGACCTTCGATGATGTCCGGCTCTGACCTTGAAGGCCGGTGGATGCCTTCCTCCGTTACGGAAGAAGATGTGCGAAAGCTAAGAGATGTCAGGTATCTAACCGGCGAAATCTCGCATAGGCTGCCTGCTCAAGGGCAGGCCATTCCCACTCCCCAGCCCGGTGAGAGCATGGTGTTCGCATCTCACTTCCTTCGGGGGCTAAGCTTCCCGATTGATCCCTTCGTGAGGGGGCTCATGTTTTATTACGGGCTGGAGTTCCACGACTTAGCTCCGGAGTCCATCCTCCAAATCTCATCATTCATTGTCGTGTGTGAGGCCTTCCTCCATATCACTCCTCACTTCGGATTGTGGCTAAAAACCTTCAAGGTGGAACCGAAGATGATCGAGGGGCAGCATGTTGAGTGTGGAGGAGCTATAATAAGCAAGATGGCCGACGCTCCATGACCTGAAGGCTCTTTTCAAGAGGAGCTCGGCTTATGGCAACGGGACTGGTTTTACATCACACCCCCTAGGGGCACCACATGGGTGGCACCGCCTGCTTTTCGCTCGGGTCCCCCACCACGGCTGGCATCATGGGTTAATGAAGGACTTATCTGGGGGCCGTCAAAAGACGTGCCCTTGCTGCAGGGCCGTACTCGAGATCTCCTAGAAAGAGATATCAATCTGACCGTGGTGGCGCAAGTCATGGTGATTCGCCGCACACTGCGCTGCAAACGTCGACCTCTCCGCCTGTGGGAATTCAATCCTGAGGGACCACGGGTCCTACAACACTTCATGGGATGACGCCCATGGAGATGTACAAATTGTTCTTCGGATCACAAGCAAGGTGTCCGGATCTGTCCGAGGACGCTGGTCTGAGCTGAAACCGCCCAGATGCTAAAGTAAGTAGCTCCATATTTGCACATACCATCCATATTTTTATCAAATCTACCCTTTAGCAGAGTTGCCCTTTGAACAGGAGTGGATAGCAAAGGCTAAGCTTATCAGGTGTCCAGCCCCCTTGCCCAAGATCGTGTCGAATCCTATGCTGACCAGGATGTTGGAGGCTGCGCCATTGGCGGAGGAAAGGGGGGGGGGCAAGGAGCTACTGCCTCCACGAAGGAGGCCGTCAGGAAGGGAAGAATCGAAAATTCTCCCGACCAAGGAAAGAAAAGGACTGCCTCTAAAGACCCGGAGGTGATAACCTCAAAACGGGGAAAGAAATCTTCATCAGAGGGTTCGGCACCGGTGGACGCTTCAGCCGAACCGCCCCCTAAAGGGGACCCGCTCTCCCCCGAGGCGTAAGTGAGGGGAGGGGTTCCATAATGAATCACATTCATGTTTTATTCCTGAGGAAAATAACCGAAGCATTATCTTGCAGTTCGGATCTCAACCCTTCTCAGCAGAGCTCATCTTTAGGGGATCTTCGTCCAGAGATGATAGAGAGCGAAACGCCTCCCCTTGCTCCCCCGTCCTACGAGGCTGGCGACCCTGAGGTATCGTCCCGGAGGGCTTTTTCAAGTCCGGACCCTGGGAAAGGTCGTCAGACTAGTCCGGCACCCTCTTGCACGCCGGCGGAGGTGGTGAAGGGTCTGCTTGGTAGGGCGTCCATCTCAGAAGAACATCGTATGTTGATGGATACGGTGATTGGAAGGATTTCATCCGCAGAAAGCGGATTGTACGAAGCTGCCCGGAGTTTACTAACAGGCTTTGAGGTATGTAGAAAGGTGTACCTTTTGGTAGAGCCGCATATTAAATGTGCCCTGTATGAATGGTAGCCCCTGAGACTCTGTGTGTCGTCATGAATGACGGCGCACAGAGGATCATAATCCCAGGTATAATATGTCGCTTATTCCATGAAGGTGGCGAGGAGCTCGGTGGCTAGCCGGACTGGTGAATCTGCCGAACTAAAGCGGCAACTTGACATGGCCGATGCCGACATCGCGCTTGTAAATAAGCGTCTAGACGAGGCTCAAGGTATGTTCAAAAAGCACCCAGTAATAGGAGCTTGATGCTCGGGCCTTATATATATATTTGATGTAGATGGTGTTGCTGCCGTGGAGAACCTTCGGGCGGAACTTGCCAGAGCCAAGGAGCAAGCAAGGAAAAGTGATGCGGCTGCCGTTAAAGCGGCTGAAGAGCTAAAAGCCGAACAGGCTGCTCACTACCAGAGCAAGAAGGAAATGGCCGAGATGGCCATAGAATTGAGGGATGCTACCGACCGCTGTATATTGCTTGAGCAAGAAGATAGGGCGGCTCAGAAAGATCTGAAAAAGATCACGACCGAAGCCAAGGATACTCGCTCTGCCATGAGAGCGATGAAGGAGGAGCCGCGTCAGGCCGGAGATATCATGGCTGGAAAGCCTTATATGCTGCGGATGAAGTTCGGAGACCCTAAGTATGCTCCATTAGACCGGCAGTGGAGTTCAGACAACGCTTATCTGGATTTGGCCGCAAGTGCGGCGGACGCGACCGAACACTTCCGCAGCCGAGGTGACCATAAATTGGAAGAGCTTTTTTGGTCGCAGTACCACAATCCAGAGCGTCCACTGTCAGTCTCCGACCGTTTAGCCGCCTGGGCGGAGCTGAACAGATTATCCGGACTCGCCATGAAATTTGTTGCGAGTCGTCTGTGGCCGGAGAAGCCGGAGCCGAAGAGCTATTTTGGCTTGGTGCTGCAATTTCTTGGTTCGGTGCCGCGTGCTTATGCAATGAAGAGGTCGGCGTGCATAGAGGGCGCACAAATGGCTCTTGCCCGTGTCAAGACATACTGGGCAGATATGAAGGCCAGTATTGTTGCGTCCCAAGATTCGGACGAAAGCCGAGTACCTGCCAAGCACTATTTTGAGGAAGTTCTTCCTGGTGCTCGTATAAAAGAGTCGCAGTGCTCGAAGGTTGCTGTGTTCGAATAGCTTATACTATTTGTAAGACGAATTGTGTTTTTATGAAAAAAGCTTTTTTATACTTGTGCTTGCAAGAATCATGATACCTCCTGTGCGGCCGTTTAATGTATATATTTGTACGTAAACTGAAAGATGGCAGTCGTTGGCTTCAGCCCCCACGCATAGAATGCGGGGGTGTTCGCAAAAAGGCGTTTGTTCACACTTAATCCAACGTCTTGGTCCTATAAAGGAGGTGGTAGCGCGGCGAACTAGGCAACCGGACTATAATGCATTATCACTTTCACTTAGCCATAGGAGTTTGACAGTGGGACTACTGAATAGCCCCTAGGGGCACCGCGCTCGCCCAAATTCGGGGCGCGAGTGTGCCTGACCGGGAAGCGACCCTTTGTTAATGCGGGGGAATCCTAAAGATTCCGAAAGTCATCGAGTGGTTGACCAGTCTCTCGCTATATCATGACAGTCAGTTTTCGGCTTTCTCTACTGAGGTGCTCACCCGGCCGAACCGGGGCACAATCGCAGTAGTTCTCCTGGTGTCGCGTTAGTCGATATAACGGAACGTAAGGCAGCAAAACACAGGAGCCGGGCAAACCCAACATTTAACCAAAGACATGATTCGGAGCTGGTGCATATAGGGCCAAACTCGCGACACCGAACACTCCCTAAGGTGTTCGGTCTTTATGAAGACGGGCCGAAATAGAGCCCTTGGTAAAAAAGCCCCAAGTGTCCAGGTACGTGCAAAAAATTCTGACGTGGCCACATGCCAAGACGCCAGCCTCCTCCTCGGCTATAGAGAAAACCGGGGGATGTTATCAACAAGAGACAGTAAAAAAGGTATACGCAGGGTCTTAATCTGAAGAGAATCCTTGGAACGGGTCCCTGCTGCACGTCTGCGCCTGTGTCTCCGTCATGCCATATCCTGGACGGGCGTAGCACGATGCTCGTCTGCGAAAGAGAGGAACTTAGTAAAAAAAGCGTGCGAGAAATCTATATCGAAATAAACAAAATATAGTTGGAGCAAGAGTTGGGCCGTATTGTCTCCGGGCGTGAGCACACGGAGCCCCTTGCACTAGGGTATGCGGTAATTTAAGCATGTTGACGCCGGACTCGTCGAGGCGTGTTCGGGATAGTAGGGCTGGATTTGTGAGCGGCTGTCTAGGCAACCGCACCCCTGCCCGTACTTTGGGTGTCATTTTGTGTTCCCTTGTAATGAGATGATGCCCTTTGGACCGGGCATTTTAAGTGTAAGGGATGCGTAGTGCGGTATTGCGTTAAAGCGGGCGAAAGCTTCGCGTCCCAGTAGCACTTGATAGCGACTTACGAATGGGGCGATGTGGAATGTTAGCTTTTCGCTTCGGAAGTTGTCGGGTGATCCGAACGTGACTTCTAACGTAGGGAACCCATACTTGGGGTATCCGAACCTGGCGTTACTCCTTGAAAGGAAGTGTTGCCGAGGTGGATTGCGACTGGGTGTACCCTGAGTTTGCGGACTGTGTCCTGGTACAACAGGTTCAAGTCGCTGCCGCCGTCCAAAAGGACGTTTGTAAATTGGAGTCCGTTAATTATTGGATTTAAGACCAAGGCAGTCCAGCCTGCGTTCTGGTCTCCTCTAGAGCAATCCAGATGATCAAAGGTGATTGGTTGTAACAACCAGTGGGGTTGCTCCTCCGGGGCTGGCTATACGACGCGTGTCGTTGTAGGTGCTGTTCTATTCTTCTTTGTTGCATGAAGTAGATTTACTGTCTTGACTTCTTGTGGGAACTTCTTTTGTTCTCCGGTGATCTTCTCGTGGGGTGCATTGTCATCTTCGCTTGGTGTGTTGAGCCCCTTGTGTTCGGCGTTGAGCTTGCCGGACTGCTTAAAAACCCAACAATCTCGGTGGGTATGGTTTGCAGGTCTCCCCGGAGTGCTGTGGATTTGACATATTTTGTCCAAAATTTTGTTGAGGTTGGATAGCTCGTCCCTATCTTCTTTGGGGGGCATCTTTTTCTGATTTTGCCGAGGACTTTTGAATCCAGCGTTTACTGCAGTGCTCATCGGGCTTTTGTCCTTTATCCGGCGCGGTTCGTTGTTACAGCGCGGCTTCCCGTTCCCATCTCTGAGTTCGGACGTATTTGGGTCGCTGGTGCTGCTTCTTGCCAGCCAGCTATCCTCTCCTGCACAGAAGCGGGTCACGAGGCTTGTTAACACGGCCATTGTTCGCGGCTTTTCTTGGCCGAGGTGTCTGGCAAGCCATTTGTCTCGGATGCTATGTTTGAAGTCTGCTAGGGCCTCTGCATCCGGACAGTCGACTATCTGATTCTTTTTGATAAGGAATCTGTTCAAGAGCTTCCTCGCTGACTCTCCGGGCTGCTGAGTTATATGGCTCAGATCGTCTGCATCCGGGGGCCGGACATAGGTCCCTTGAAAATTTGCCCGGAATGAAGGAAATATGCCCTACAGGCAATAGTAAAGTTATTATTTATTTCCTCATATCATGATAAATGTTTATTATTCATGCTAGAATTGTATTAACCGGAAACATGATATATGTGTGAATACATAGACAAACATATAGTCACTAGTATGCCTCTACTTGACTAGCTCATTAATCAAAGATGGTTATGTTTCCTAACCATAGACATGTGTTGTCATTTGATTAATGGGATCACATCATTAGGAGAATGATGTGATTGACTTGACCCATTCCGTTAGCTTAGCACTTGATCATTTAGTATGTTGCTATTGCTTTCTTCATAACTTATACAAAGTTCCTGTAACTATGAGATTATGCAACTCCCGTTTATCGGAGGAACACTTTGTGTGCTACCAAACGTCACAACGTAACTGGGTGATTATAAAGGAGCTCTACAGGTGTCTCCAAAGGTACATGTTGAGTTGGCGTATTTCGAGATTAGGTTTTGTCACTCCGATTGTCGGAGAGGTATCTCTGGGCCCTCTCGGTAATGCACATCACTATAAGCCTTGCAAGCAATGTGACCAATGAGTTGGTTACGGGATGATGCATTACGTAACGAGTAAAGAGACTTGCCGGTAACGAGATTGAACTAGGTATTGGATACCGACGATCAAATCTCGGGCAAGTAACATACCGATGACAAAGGGAACAACGTATGTTGTTATGCGGTTTGACCGATAAAGATCTTCGTAGAATATGTAGGAACCAATATGGGCATCTAGGTTCCGCTATTGGTTATTGACCGAGAATAGTTCTAGGTCATGTCTACATAGTTCTCGAACCCGTAGGGTCCGCACACTTAACGTTACGATGACAGTTTTATTATGAGTTTATAAGTTTTGATGTACCGAAGTTTGTTCGGAGTCCCGGATGTGATCACGGACATGACGAGGAGTCTCGAAATGGTCGAGACATAAAGATTGATATATTGGACGACTATATTCGGACACCGGAAGTGTTCCGGACGTTGTCGGAGAAAACCGGAGTGCCGGAGGGTTACCGGAACCCCCCGGGGAGAGATAATGGGCCACACGGGCCTTGGTGGAAAGAGAGAGGGGCGGCCAGGGTGGGCCGCGTGCCCCCTCTCCCTCTGGTCCGAATTGGACTAGGAGGGGGGCGGCCCCCTCTTTCCTTCCCCCCTCTTCCCCTTCCTTCCCCCTCCTAGTAGGAGTAGGAAAGGGGGAGTCCTACTCCTACTAGGAGGAGGACTCCTCCTTGGCGCACCCACAAGGGCCGGCCGGCCTCCCCCCTCCCTCCTTTATATACGGGGGCAGGGGGGCACCCTAGGACACTCAAGTTGATCTACGGATCGTTCCTTAGCCGTGTGCGGTGCCCCCCTCCACCATATTCCACCTCGGTCATATCGCCGCGGAGTTTAGGCGAAGCCCTGCGCCGGTAGAACATCATCATCGTCACCACGCCGTCGTGCTGACGGAACTCATCCCCGAAGCTTTGCTGGATCGGAGCCCGGGGATCGTCATCGAGCTGAACGTGTGCTGAACTCGGAGGTGCCGTACGTTCGGTGCTTGGATCGGTCGGATCGTGAAGACGTACGACTACATCAACCGCGTTGTCATAACGCTTGCGCTTACGGTCTACGAGGGTACGTGAACAACACTCTCCCCTCTCGTTGCTATGTCATCACCATGATCTTGCGTGTACGTAGGATTTTTTTTGAAATTACTACGTTCCCCAACAGTGGCATCCGAGCCTGGTTTTATGCGTAGATGTCATATGCACGAGTAGAACATAAGTGAGTTGTGGGCGATACAAGTCATACTGCCTACCAGCATGTCATACTTTGGTTCGGCGGTATTGTGAGATGAAGCGGCCCGGACCGACATTACGCGTACGCTTATGCGAGACTGGTTTCACCGTTACGAGCACTCGTGCTTAAAGGTGACTGGCGGGTGTCTGTCTCTCTCACTTTAGCTGAATCGAGTGTGGCTACGCCCGGTCCTTGCGAAGGTTAAAACAGCACTAACTTGACGAACTATCATTGTGGTTTTGATGCGTAGGTAAGAACGGTTCTTGCTAAGCCCGTAGCAGCCACGTAAAACTTGCAACAACAAAGTAGAGGACGTCTAACTTGTTTTTACAGGGCATGTTGTGATGTGATATGGTCAAGACGTGATGCTATATTTTATTGTATGAGATGATCATGTTTTGTAACCAAAGTTATCGGCAACTGGCAGGAGCCATATGGTTGTCACTTTATTGTATGAAATGCAAACACCCTGTAATTGCTTTACTTTATCACTAAGCGGTAGCGATGGTCGAAGAAGCAATAGTTGGCGAGACGACAACGATGCTACGATGAAGATCAAGGTGTCGCGCCGGTGACGATGGTGATCATGACGGTGCTTCGGAGATGGAGATCACAAGCACAAGATGATGATGGCCATATCATATCACTTATATTGATTGCATGTGATGTTTATCCTTTATGCATCTTATCTTGCTTTGATTGACGGTAGCATTTTAAGATGATCTCTCACTAAAATTATCAAGAAGTGTTCTCCCTGAGTATGCACCGTTGCCAAAGTTCGTCGTGCCCAGACACCACGTGATGATCGGGTGTGATAAGCTCTACGTCCATCTACAACGGGTGCAAGCCAGTTTTGCACACGCAGAATACTCAGGTTAAACTTGACGAGCCTAGCATATGCAGATATGGCCTCGGAACACGGAGACCGAAAGGTCGAGCGTGAATCATATAGTAGATATGATCAACATAGTGATGTTCACCATTGAAAACTACTCCATCTCACGTGATAATCGGTTATGGTTTAGTTGATTTGGATAACGTGATCACTTAGATGACTAGAGAGATGTCTGTCTAAGTGGGAGTTCTTAAGTAATATGATTAATTGAACTTGAATTTATCATGAACTTAGTACCTGATAGTATTTTGCTTATCTATGTTTGTTGTAGATAGATGGCTCGTGCTGTTGTTCCGTTGAATTTTAATGCGTTCCTTGAGAAAGCAAAGTTGAAAGATGATGGTAGCAATTACACGGACTGGGTCCGTAACTTGAGGATTATCCTCATTGCTGCACAGAAGAATTACGTCCTGGAAGCACCGCTGGGTGCCTAGCCTACTGCTGATGCAACTAATGACGTTAAGAACGTCTGGAAGAGCAAAGCTGATGACTACTCGATAGTTCAGTGTGCCATGCTTTACGGCTTAGAACCGGGTCTTCAATGACGTTTTGAACGTCATGGAGCATATGAGATGTTCCAGGAGTTGAAGTTAATATTTCAAGAAAATGCCCGGATTGAGAGATATGAAGTCTCCAATAAGTTCTATAGCTGCAAGATGGAGGAGAATAGTTCTGCCAGTGAACACATACTCAAAATGTCTGGGTATAATAATCACTTGATTCAATTGTGAGTTAATCTTCCTGATGATAGTGTCATTGACAGAATTCTCCAATCACTGCCACCAAGGTACAAGAGCTTCGTGATGAGCTATAATATGCAAGGGATGAACAAGACAATCCCCGAGCTCTTCGCAATGCTAAAAGCTGCGGAAGTAGAAATCAAGAAGGAGCATCAAGTGTTGATGGTTAACAAGACCACTAGTTTCAAGAAAAAGGGCAAAGGGAAGAAGAAGGGGAACTTCAAGAAGAACAGCAAGCAAGTTGCTGCTCAAGAGAAGAAACCCAAGTCTGGACCTAAGCCTGAAACTGAGTGCTTCTACTCCAAGCAGACTGGACACTGGAAGCGGAACTGCCCCAAGTATTTGGCGGATAAGAAGGATGGCAAGGTGAACAAAGGTATATGTGATATACATGTTATTGATGTGTACCTTACTAGAGCTCGCAGTAGCACCTGGGTATTTGATACTGGTTCTGTTGCTAACATTTGCAACTCTAAACAGGGACTACGGAATAAGCGAGCCCTGGCCAAGGATGAGGTGACGATGCGCGTGGGAAACGGTTCCAAAGTCGATGTGATCGCGGTCGGCACGCTACCTCTACATCTACCTTCGGGATTAGTTTTAGACCTGAATAATTGTTATTTGGTGCCAGCGTTGAGCATGAACATTATATCTGGATCTTGTTTGATGCGAGACGGTTATTCATTTAAATCAGAGAATAATGGTTGTTCTATTTATATGAGTAATATCTTTTATGGTCATGCACCCTTGAAGAGTGGTCTATTTTTGTTGAATCTCGATAGTAGTGATACACATATTCATAATGTCGAAGCCAAAAGATGCAGAGTTAATAATGATAGGCAACTTATTTGTGGCACTGCCGTTTAGGTCATATCGGTGTAAAGCGCATGAAGAAACTCCATACTGATTGAATTTTGGAATCACTTGATTATGAATCACTTGGTACTTGCGAACCGTGCCTCATGGGCAAGATGACTAAAACACCGTTCTCCGGTACTATGGAGAGAGCAATAGATTTGTTGGAAATCATACATACAGATGTATGCGGTCCGATGAATGTTGAAGCTCGTGGCGGATATCGTTATTTTCTCACCTTCACAGATGATTTAAGCAGATATGGGTATATCTACTTAATTGAACACAAGTCTGAAACATTTGAAAAGTTCAAAGAATTTCAGAGTGAAGTGGAAAATCATCGTAACAAGAAAATAAAATTCCTACGATCTGATCGTGGAGGAGAATATTTGAGTTACGAGTTTGGTTTACATTTGAAACAATGCGGTATAGTTTCGCAGCTCACGCCACCCGGAACACCACAACGAAATGGTGTGTCCGAACGTCGTAATCGTACTCTACTAGATATGGTGCGATCTATGATGTCTCTTACTGATTTACCGCTATCGTTCTGGGGTTATGCTTTAGAGACGGCTGCATTCACGTTAAATAGGGCACCATCAAAATCCATAGAGACGACGCCTTATGAACTGTGGTTTGGCAAGAAACCAAAGTTGTCGTTTCTTAAAGTTTGGGGTTGCGATGCTTATGTGAAGAAACTTCAACCAGATAAGGTCGAACCTAAATCGGAGAAATGTGTCTTCATAGGATACCCAAAAGAAACAGTTGGGTATACCTTCTATCACATATCCGAAGGCAAAGAATTCGTTGCTAAGAATGGATCCTTTCTAGAGAAGGAGTTTCTCTCGAAAGAAGTGAGTGGGAGGAAAGTAGAACTTGATGAGGTAACTGTACCTGCTCGCTTATTGGAAAGTAGTTCATCACATGAATCGGTTCCTGTGACACCTACACCAATTAGTGAGGAAGCTAATGATATTGATCATGAAACTTCAGATCAAGTTTCTACTGAACTTCGAAGGTCTACCAGAGTAAGATCCGCACCAGAGTGGTACGGTAATCCTATTCTGGAAATCATGTTACTTGACCATGACGAACCTACGAACTATGAGGAAGCGATGATGAGCCCAGATTCCGCAAAATGGCTAGAGGCCATGAAATATGAGATGGGATCCATGTATGAGAACAAAGTATGGACTTTGGTTGACTTGCCCGATGATCAGCAGGCCATTGAGAACAAATGGATCTTTAAGAAGAAGACTGACGCTGATGGTAATGTAACTGTCTATAAAGCTCGACTTGTCGCAAAAGGTTTTCGACAAGTTCAAGGGGTTGACTACGACGAGACTTTCTCACCCGTAGCGATGCTTAAGTCTGTCCGAATCATGTTAGCCATTGCTGCATTTCATGATTATGAAATCTGGCAAATGGATGTCAAAACTGCATTCTTGAATGGATTTCTGGAAGAAGAGTTGTATAAGATGCAGCCAGAAGGTTTTGTTGATCCAAAAGGTGCTAACAAAGTATGCAAGCTCCAGCGATCCATTTATGGACTGGTGCAAGCATCTCGGAGTTGGAATAAACACTTTGATAGTGTGATCAAAGCATATGGTTTTATACAGACTTTTGGAGAAGCCTGTATTTACAAGAAAGTGAGTGGGAGCTCTGTAGCATTTCTGATATTATATGTAGATGACATATTATTAATTGGAAATGATATAGAATTTCTGGATAGCATAAAGGGATACTTGAATAAAAGTTTTTCAATGAAAGATCTAGGTGAAGCTGCTTACATATTGGGCATCAAGATCTATAGAGATAGATCAAGACGCTTAATAGGACTTTCACAAAGCACATACCTTGATAAAATTTTGAAAAAGTTCAAAATGGATCAGGCAAAGAAAGGGTTCTTGCCCGTGCTTCAAGGTCTGAAGTTGAGTCAAACTCAATGCCCGACCACAGCAGAAGATAGAGAGAAAATGAAAGATGTTCCCTATGCTTCAGCCATAGGCTCTATCATGTATGCAATGCTGTGTACCAGACTTGACGTATGCTTACCAATAAGTTTGGCAGGGAGGTACCAAAGTAATCCAGGAGTGGATCACTGGACAGCGGTCAAGAACATCCTGAAATACCTGAAAAGGACTAAGGATATGTTTCTCGTATATGGAGGTGACAAAGAGCTAGTCGTAAATGGTTACGTCGATGCAAGCTTTGACACTGATCTGGACGATTCTAAATCGCAAACCGGATACGTGTTTTTATTAAACGGTGGAGCTGTAAGTTGGTGCAGTTCTAAACAAAGCGTCGTGGCGGGATCTACATGTGAAGCTGAGTACATAGTTGCTTCGGAAGCAGCAAATGAAGGAGTCTGCATGAAGGAGTTCATTACCGATCTAGGTGTCATACCTAGTGCATCGGGACCAATGAAGATCTTCTGTGACAATACTGGTGCAATTGCTTTGGCAAAGGAATCCAGATTTCACAAGAGGACCAAGCACATCAAGAGATGCTTCAATTCCATCTGGGACCAAGTCCAAGTGGGAGACATAGAAATTTGCAAGATACATACGGATTTGAATGTTGCAGACCCATTGACTAAGCCTCTCTCACGAGCAAAACATGATCAGCACCAAGACTCCATGGGTGTTAGAATCATTACTATGTAGTCTAGATTATTGACTCTAGTGCAAGTGGGAGACTGAAGGAAATATGCCCTAGAGGCAATAATAAAGTTATTATTTATTTCCTCATATCATGATAAATGTTTATTATTCATGCTAGAATTTTATTAACCGGAAACATGATACATGTGTGAATACATAGACAAACATATAGTCACTAGTATGCCTCTACTTGACTAGCTCATTAATCAAAGATGGTTATGTTTCCTAACCATAGACATGTGTTGTCATTTGATTAATGGGATCACATCATTAGGAGAATGATGTGATTGACATGACCCATTCCGTTAGCCTAGCACTTGATCGTTTAGTATATTGCTATTGCTTTCTTCATGACTTATACATGTTCCTGTAACTATGAGATTTGCAACTCCCGTTTACCGGAGGAACACTTTGGGTACTACCAAATGTCACAACGTAACTGGGTGATTATAAAGGAGTACTACTGGTGTCTCCGAAGGTACATGTTGAGTTGGCGTATTTCGAGATTAGGTTTTGTCACTCCGATTGTCGGAGAGGTATCTCTGGGCCCTCTCGGTAATGCACATCACTATAAGCCTTGCAAGCAATGTGACCAATGAGTTGGTTACGGGATGATGCATTACGTAACGAGTAAAGAGACTTGCCGGTAACGAGATTGAACTTGGTATTGGATACCGACGATCAAATCTCGGGCAAGTAACATACCGATGACAAAGGGAACAACGTATGTTGTTATGCGGTTTGACCGATAAAGATCTTCGTAGAATATGTAGGAACCAATATGGGCATCCAGGTTCCGCTATTGGTTATTGACCGAGAATAGTTCTAGGTCATGTCTACATAGTTCTCGAACCCGTAGGTTCCGCACGCTTAACGTTACGATGACAGTTTTATTATGAGTTTATAAGTTTTGATGTACCAAAGTTTGTTCAGAGTCCCGGATGTGATCACGGACATGACGAGGAGTCTCGAAATGATCGAGACATAAAGATTGATATATTGGATGACTATATTCGGACATCGGAAGTGTTCCGGACGTTGTCGGAGAAAACCGGAGTGCCGGAGGGTTACCGGAACCCCCCGGGGAGAGATAATGGGCCACATGGGCCTTGGTGGAAAGAGAGAGGGGCGGCCAGGGTGGGCCGCGTGCCCCCTCTCCCTCTGGTCTGAATTGGACTAGGAGGGGGGGGGGCGCCCCCCTCTTCCCCTTCCTTCCCCCTCCTAGTAGGAGTAGGAAAGGGGGAGTCCTACTCCTACTAGGAGGAGGACTCCTCCTCCTTGGCGCGCCCACAAGGGCCGGCCGGCCTCCCCCCTCCCTCCTTTATATACGGGGGCAGGGGGGCACCCCAGGACACTCAAGTTGATCTACAGATCGTTCCTTAGCCGTGTGCGGTGCCCCCCTCCACCATATTCCACCTCGGTCATATCGTCGCGGAGTTTAGGCGAAGCCCTGCGCCGGTAGAACATCATCATCGTCACCACGCCGTCGTGCTGACGGAACTCATCCCCGAAGCTTTGCTGGATCGGAGCCCGGGGATCGTCATCGAGCTGAACGTGTGCTGAACTCGAAGGTGCCGTATGTTTGGTGCTTGGATCGGTCGGATCGTGAAGACGTACGACTACATCAACCGCGTTGTCATAACGCTTCCGCTTACGGTCTATGAGGGTACGTGAACAACACTCTCCCCTCTCGTTGCTATGTCATCACCATGATCTTGCGTGTACGTAGGATTTTTTTTTGAAATTACTACGTTCCCCAACATGGAAAGCATCCTCAAGCACTGCCCAACTTCCCATGGTGTTCTCGGGAAGGCTTTTAAGCCAATGCCGGGTTGTCCCTTTGAGCTTAAGGGGTAAGTATTTTATGGCGTGGAGGTCATCTCCTCTGGCCATGTGTATGTGGAGGATGTAGTCCTCGATCCAGACTCCAGGGTCTGTTGTTCCGTCGTATGGTTCTATGTTCACTGGCTTGAATCCGACTAGGAATTCATGATCCAGCACCTCATCAGTAAAGCATAGGGGGTGTGCGGTGCCCCTATATTTAGGCGTGCCGCGATTTTCGGGTATTTTTTGCGTTGCATCACTCATTGGAGCTTGCTTTCTTGGCCTATAAATGGATCTGGTAGGGCCAGTTTTCTGATGCGGATTCTTGGACGGATCGCGCGCTATATTGAGTGCAGCGTCCTTTGACGCGTGAGATTGATCGTAGGGTCGTCTATCCGACCTTGTGGCATCCTTATTTTTTGACTGTGGGGGCTTTATGGCCTCTTCGTCAAATTCCGGTAGTAGTTTCCGCTTCGGATAGCTCTGTGTGTGGCGACTGCTGCCGTACTTGTGTGCGGTATTGAGTACCTTGCCCCATCTGATCCTGAATGCATCCTCCACTGTCTTGAGCCTCCGCTTCTATTTTTTCAGGCTACGTGCAGTGGCTACGAGCCTTTGGTGGAGGTTCTGATGTTCCAGCAATTTGTCTGGTGTGAGGTCGTCCGGGCTATTATCCTTCCCGGAGATTGGTTGTTCGGATTGTCCGCCCTGCTTGGACGGATGCTCGACGGCATGTTTATCGTCCGTTGAGTCACCCTGCTCTATGGCTGGGTTTTTGTCGAGGTGGGGCTTAGCCTTGCGCTTACGCCGCCGCTTTGATTGTTTCTCGGGGGAGCGATCTCTGGCCACATCCTTTTGGTCCTCGTAGTCGCTTCTGTTGCGTGTGTCCACCATGTATGCATCGTATGATGAGGTGTTTTTCCGAGCCCTATAGGTGCTGGTTCTTGATTGTCTCCTTTACCGGCGTTCATACCGTTGGTATCTTTGGAGTCGAAGTCTAGCATGTCGGTTAAATCGTCGACAGTGGCTACGTAGTGGGTGGTGGGTGGACTACAAATTTCTTCGTCATTCGCATCCCAACCGTGTTGGCCGTAGTCCGGCCTAGGCTCTCCTGACAAAGAGAGAGACTTTAACGAATTCAGGATGTTGCCGAAAGGTGAGTGCTAAAAGACATCCACGGCGGTGAACTCCTTGACCGGAGCCCAATCGGGCTTAATCGGAAGAGGTGCGGGATTTACGGAGTCCAGATCGGAGTCCGGCACCTTGGAGTCACGGGCCTTGCGAGGGACTAAGCTGGTATCCGGCTCTATCGCCGTAGAGATTGCAGTTTCCAGGGTGGCGTCTAACCGTCCGTTCCCGACTGGTGTAGTGGGCTCCGAGTTAATGGTCCGAACGGACACCGGAGCGACGCTCTGGGCGTTGTCCGATGACAGAGCTAAATCGTGCCCATCATGACAGTGCGGTGCGCCCGGTTGCGGCTCGAATCCGTCGAAGATCAAATCCCCGAATACAAAGATCTGTCCGAGGAGAAAAGTCTCATCCCGGACCGCATCGCGATTGATGAGCGAAGAAGCCATCGGGCCTAAAAGGCAACGACACAGAGGAACTCTCAATGAAAGCACCAATGTCGGTGTCAAAACCGGTGGATCTCGGGTAGAGGGTCCCGAACTGTGCGTCTAGGCGGATGGTAACAAGAGACAAGGGACACGATGTTTTTACCCAGGTTCGGGCCCTCTCGATGGAGGTAAAACCCTACTCCTACTTGATTAATATTGATGATATGGGTAGTACAAGAGTAGATCTACCACGAGATCGGAGTGGCTAAACCCTAGAATCTAGCCTATGGTATGATTGTTGTTCGTCCAACGGACTAAAACTCTCCGGTTTATATAGACACCGGAGAGGGCTAGGGTTACACAGAGTCGGTTACAATGGGAGGAGATCTTCATATCGTATCGCCAAGCTTGCCTTCCACACCAAGGAAAGTCCCATCCGGACACGGGACGGAGTCTTCAATCTTGCATCTTCGTAGTCCAGGAGTCCGGCCGAAGGTCATAGTCCAGCCATCCGGACACCCCCTAATCCAGGACTCCCTCACCCATCATCAAAGATCAATCTTGCATTGAAGGCCAAGCATGTATGTGAAGATGAGAAAAATGAAGAAGAAGAAGAAGATGATGATGATGAAGATGGTGATGAGATTGAATCCGATGAGGGCCCTTCATGTGAAGACATGGCTCTCTTTGTCAAGAAGTTTAGCGCGGGAAAATTCAAGGGAAGATTTCAAAAGAAGAAAGTAAGAAAATGCTACAACTGTGAAGAAACCAACCACTTCTCCAACGAGTGCCCTTATGAGAAGAGAGGAGATAAACCAAGGTTTCCCAAGACCTTTCCCAAGAAGAAGTTGCCAAATCCTTTGAACTCCAAGCTCAAGAAGAAAGATGGGAAAGCAATGGTTGCTCAAGAAGAATCCGAACCGGATGATGTTAGTGGTGTTACCGGAGTTGCTCAAGACTCTCAAAACACTTTGAGGTTAGTAAAAAAGAGTGGTGACGTTGTCACCTACAACTACATGAAAGACTACAAGGGCAACGCCCACAAGTGCCTAATGGCAAAGGCCGTGGTAGAAGATGGAGAGGACCAAAGCTCTGCTGACAAGGTCAAGGTAACTCCACGATCAAATCCTCCTCTTTTCACTCCTTCTACTCCTAGTGATGAGTATCTTGATGCGGAGGATAGTTATGAGGATGATGATCTAGATGATCCTATGATTGCTAAACTTAATAAGTTCATGTGCTCCCTCAAAGGAAAGAAGCTCACTATGTTTCGTATGCTTATGGAGATGGTGAGTAAGCACACCATCACCATTAAGGAACTCGAAACCCTCGTCACCGAGGAAAAGGAAAAATGTGAAATCCTTGAGCGGAAGTCCAATATGAGGAAGCACGAAATGATGAACTATGCTTAAAAATTGGTGCAAATATTGATGTTCATACTAATGATCTTGCATCCTTGAAAAAGGCTATTGACTCTTGCGAAGAGTTGATGAATGATAAAAGTAAGCTTGTGAAGTCTCATGCTTCTCTCTCTAAGGATTGTGAGCTTCTATCCGTGTCTCTCAAGACTAAGGAAGGAGAGCTCACCGTTCTTACAAAGAGTTTTGAGACGCTCAAACTTACTTATCTTGAAACTCTAGCCAAGGCTTACTCTTCTCCTATTATCAATGTTGATGCTTGTACTACTAACTCTAGTAGTGATCTAGCATCTATTCTTGAGGAAAATCACTTTCTCAAGGCTCAAATCAAGAAAGGTCTCATGACATGTGCTCAAGGGCAAAAGAACCTTGATGAGATATTGAGCCAACACAATGAAGTGTTTGCCAAAGAGGGACTTGGGTTTGACCCAAGCACAAGCAAGAAGAAGACGTCCTCTCAAAAGTGCACAACCCCTCTAAAGGAAACATTTGTACGAGAAGGGCACAAGGAGAAAGGTAAGCTTGTTAGTGGGAAGGCCACAAGGGGCATGCCCACTCTCAACAAGCCAAAAGAGTTCATGCCTCCATCCTATGTACTTCGTAAGAATGAGGATGGAGAAGTTTATGCAAAATTTGTTGATCCTCAAAATGCATCCTGATTCTATGCTATTTGGGTCCCTAAGACCCTTGTGACTAACTTGAGAGGTCCCATTGCAAAATGGGTGCCTCTAACCAAGTCTTAATTGTGTGTAGGTTGACTTCTCCGGTGGAGTGAAATGGGCGATTGATAGTGGATGTACAAATCATATGACCGGAGATAGCAAATTGCTCTACGATTTCATGGAAGCTATTCAACCATTCATGAGCATTATGTTTGGTGGAGGTTCAAAAGGACAGGTACTCGGGTTGGGCAAGGTGGCTATCACAAATGACATGTCTCTTGCAAATGTCATGCTTGTCCAATCCCTTAAATACCATTTTCTTTCTGTTCGCCAATTGGCTTCTGTTGGTTATGATACACTCTTTGGACTAACAGATGTGAAAGTCTTTAAGAGAGATACTCTTGAAGTTGCCTTTGTTGGAGAGTTGGATGGCAACCTTTACACGGTTGATTTCTCGAAAGAGAGCACATTCCATGCAACTTGTCTAATGGCCAAGGCCAACAAGGGGTGGCTATGGCATCGCCGGCTAGCCCATGTCGGCATGAGAAACCTTCAAGATCTCTTAAAAGGGGATCACATCCTTGGACTAACCAATGTCTCCTTTGAGAAAGACCGTGTGTGTAGTGCATGCATAGCCGGGAAGCAACATCAATCAAAGCACCCACCCAAGAACATTGTGTCTACTTCAAGGCCATGGAGCTCCTTCATGTGGATCTTTTTGGGCCTCCTTCATGGGATAGTCTTGGTGGGAAAAAGTATGGTCTTGTCATTGTTGATGATTACTCAAGATATACATGGGTGTTTTTCCTCAAGTCCAAGGACGAGACGAAGATCACTTTCATTGATTTTGCCAAACAAGCACAACGCAAGTTTGACAAATAGATCTTGGCAATAAGAAGTGACAATGGCTCTGAGTTCAAGAACTATACCTTGGAAGAATTCCTTAGTGATGAAGGGATTGAGCATCAATATTCAGCTCCATACACTCCTCAGCAGAATGGTGTAGCCGAAAGGAAGAACCGTACACTTGTAGAGATGGCAAGGTTCATGTTGGATGAATACAAGTCACCACATAGTTTTTGGGCCGAAGCTGTTAACACTGCATGCCATGCATCAAACCGACTCTTCCTCCGTACTATATTGGAAAAGACTCCATATGAGCTCCTAACTGGGAACAAGCCAAATGTCAAGTACTTTCGTGTATTTGGGTGCAAATGTTTCATCCTCAACAAAAGAGAACGGTTAGGAAAATTTCAATCCAAAACAATTGAGGGCATATTTGTTGGCTATGGATCAAACTCTCACGCCTATAGAGTCTACAACAAATCCAATGGATGTGTTGTAGAAACTTGTGATGTGGTGTTTGATGAATTTAATGGCTCCCGTGGGGAGCAAGTTGATCTAAGTGATGTAGGTGAAGAAGATTCTTCTCAAGACATTTTGACCATGAGTGTTGGTGCACTTCTTCCTATGGAACAAGAACCTCATGATGATGAAGAAGAAGATAGAAGCTTCACACGTCATCAAACTGAAGGAAATATGCCCTAGAGGCAATAATAAAGTTATTATTTATTTCCTCATACCATGATAAATGTTTATTATTCATGCTATAATTGTATTAACCGAAAACATGATACATGTGTGAATACATAGACAAACTTAATGTCACTAGTATGCCTCTACTTGACTAGCTCATTAATCGAAGATGGTTATGTTTCCTAACCATAGACATGTGTTGTCATTTGATTAATGTGATCACATCATTAGGAGAATGATGTGATTGACTTGACCCATTCCGTTAGCTTAGCACTTGATCGTTTAGTATGTTGCTATTGCTTTCTTCATAACTTATACAAAGTTCCTGTAACTATGAGATTATGCAACTCCCGTTTATCGGAGGAACACTTTGTGTGCTACCAAACGTCACAACGTAACTGGGTGATTATAAAGGAGCTCTACAGGTGTCTCCAAAGGTACATGTTGAGTTGGCGTATTTCAAGATTAGGTTTTGTCACTCCGATTGTCGGAGAGGTATCTCTGGGCCCTCTCGGTAATGCACATCACTATAAGCCTTGCAAGCAATGTAGCTAATGAGTTAGTTACGGAATGATGCATTACGTAACGAGTTAAGGGACTTGCCGGTAACGAGATTGAACTAGGTATTGGATACCGACGATCGAATCTCGAGCAAGTAACATACCGATGACAAAGGGAACAACGTATGTTGTTATGCGGTTTGACCGTTAAAGATCTTCGTAGAATATGTAGGAGCCAATATGAGCATCCAGGTTCCGCTATTGGTTATTGACCGAAAACTGTTCTAGGTCATGTCTACATAGTTCTCGAACCCGTAGGGTCCGCACGCTTAACGTTACGATGACAGTTATATTATGAGTTTATAGTTTTTGATGTACCGAAGGTTGTTCGGAGTCCCGGATGTGATCACGGACATGACGAGGAGTCTCGAAATGGTCAAGACATAAAGATTGATATATTGGAAGCCTATATTTGGATATCCGAATCGTTCCGGGTGAAATCGGGATTTTACCGAAGTACTGGGGGGTTACGGGACCCCCCCGGGAGTTAATGGGCCTACATGGGCCCTAAGGGAGAAGAGGAGGGCCGGCTAGGGCAGGTCGTGCGCCCCCTCCCCCCTAGTCCGAATAGGACAAGGAAGGGGGGGGGGGCGCCCCCCTTTTCCTCTTTCCCCCTTTCCCCTTCCTTCTCCAACAAGGCAAGAGGGGGGGGGGGGTCCTACTCCCGGTGGGAGTAGGACTCCTCCAGGCGCACCCCTAGGGGCCGGCCGCACTTCCCCCCTCCCTCCTTTATATACGGGGGCAGGGGGGCACCTCATAGCACACAAGTTGATCTTCGTGATCGTTCCTTAGCCGTGTGCGGTGCCCCCCTCCACCATATTCCACCTCGGTCATATCGTAGCGGTGCTTAGGCGAAGCCCTGCGTTAGTAGAACATCATCATCGTCACCACGCCGTCGTGCTGACGGAACTCTTCCCCGACACCCAGCTGGATCGGAGTCCGGGGATCGTCATCGAGCTGAACGTGTGCTGAACTCGGAGGTACCGTACGTTCGGTACTTGGATCGGTCGGATCGTGAAGACGCACGACTACATCAACCGCGTTGTTATAACGCTTCCGCTTTCGGTCTACGAGGGTACGTGGACAAGACTCTCCCTTCTCGTTGCTATGCATCACCATGATCTTGCGTGTGCGTAGGAATTTTTTTGAAATTACTACGTTCCTCAATAGTGGCATCCGAGCCAGGTTTTATGCGTAGATGTTATATGCACGAGTAGAACACAAGTGAGTTGTGGGCGATACAAGTCATACTGCTTACCAGCATGTCATACTTTGGTTCGACGATATTGTTGGATGAAGTGACCCGGACCGACATTACGCGTACGCTTACGCGAGACTGGTTTTACCAACGTGCTTTGCACACAGGTGGCTGGCGGGTGTCTGTTTCTCCAACTTTAGTTGAACCGAGCGTGGCTACGCCCGGTCCTTGCGAAGGTTAAAACAGCACTAACTTGACGAACTATCATTGTGGTTTTTGATGCGTAGGTAAGAACGGTTCTTGCTCAGCCCGTAGCAGTCACGTAAAATTTGCAACAACAAAGTAGATGACATCTAACTTGTTTTTGCAGGGCATGTTGTGATGTGATATGGTCAAGACGTGATGCTATATTTTATTGTATGAGATGATCATGTTTTGTAACCGAAGTTATCGGCAACTGGCAGGAGCCATATGGTTGTCGCTTTATTGTATGAAATGCAAATGCCCTGTAATTGCTTTACTTTATCACTAAGCGGGAGCGATAGTCATAGAAGCAATAGATGGCGTAACGACAACGATGCTACGATGGAGATCAAGGTGTCGCGCCGGTGACGACGGTGATCACGACGGTGCTTCGGAGATGGAGATCACAAGCACAAGATGATGATGGCCATATCATATCACTTATATTGATTGCATGTGATGTTTATCCTTTATGCATCTTATCTTGCTTTGATTGACGATAGCATTTTAAGATGATCTCTCACTAATTATCAAGAAGTGTTCTCCCTGAGTATGCACCATTGCGAAAGTTCTTCATGCTGAGACACCACGTGATGATTGGGTGTGATAGGCTCTACGTTCAAATACGACGGGTGCAAAACAGTTACGCACGCGGAATACTCAGGTTAAACTTGACGAGCCTAGCATATACAGATATGGCCTCGGAACACGGAGACCGAAAGGTCGAACGTGAATCATATAGTAGATATGATCAACATAGTGATGTTCACCATTGAAACTACTCCATCTCACATGATGATCGGACATGGTTTAGTTAATTTGGATCACGTGATCACTTAGATGACTAGAGAGATGTCTGTCTAAGTGGGAATTCTTAAGTAATATGATTAATTGAACTTAAATTTATCATGAACTTAGTACCTGATAGTATTTTGCTTGTCTATGTTTATTGTAGATAGATGGCTTGTGTTGTTGTTCCATTGAATTTTAATGCGTTCCTCGAGAAAGCTAAGTTGAAAGATGATGGTAGCAATTACACGGACTGGGTCCGTAACCTGAGGATTATCCTCATTGCTGCACAGAAGCATTACGTCCTGGAAGCACCGCTAGGTGCCAGGCCTGCTGCAGATGCAACTAAGGACATTAAGAACGTCTGGCAGAGCAAAGCTGATGACTACTCCATAGTTCAGTGTGCCATGCTTTACGGCTTGGAACCGGGTCTTCAACGATGTTTTGAACGTCATGGAGCATATGAGATGTTCCGGGAGTTGAAGTTGATATTTCAAGCAAATGCCCGGATTGAGAGATATGAAGTCTCCAATAAGTTCTATAGCTGTAAGATGGAGGAGAATAGTTCTGTCAGTGAACATATACTCAAAATGTCTGGGTATAATAATCACTTGATTCAACTGGGAGTTAATCTTCCTGATGATAGTGTCATTGACAGAATTCTTCAATCACTGCCACCAAGCTACAAGAGCTTCGTGATGAACTATAATATGCAAGGGATGGACAAGACTATTCCCGACCTCTTCGCAATGCTAAAGGCTGCGGAGGTAGAAATCAAGAAGGAGCATCAAGTGTTGATGGTCAATAAGACCACTAGTTTCAAGAAAAAGGGCAAAGGGAAGAAGAAGGGGAACTTCAAGAAGAACAGCAAACAAGTTGCTGCTCAAGAGAAGAAACCCAAGTCTGGACCTAAACCTGAGACTGAGTCCTTCTACTGCAAGCAGACTGGACACTGGAAGCGGAACTGCCCCAAGTATTTGGCGGATAAGAAGGATGGCAAAGTGAACAAAGGTATATGTGATATACATGTTATTGATGTGTACCTTACTAATGCTCGCAGTAGCACCTGGGTATTTGATACTGGTTCTGTTGCTAATATTTGCAACTCGAAATAGGGACTACAGATTAAGCGAAGATTGGCTAAGGACGAGGTGATGATGCACGTGGGAAATGGTTCCAAAGTCGATGTGATCGCAGTCGGCACGCTACCTCTACATCTACCATCGGGATTGGTTTTAGACCTAAATAATTGTTATTTGGTGCCAGCGTTAAGCATGAACATTATATCTGGATCTTGTTTGATGCAAGATGATTATTCATTTAAATCAGAGAATAATGGTTGTTCTATTTATATGAGTAATATCTTTTATGCTCATGCACCCTTGAAGAGTGGTCTATTTTTATTAAATCTCGATAGTAGTGATACACATATTCATAATGTTGAAGCCAAAAGATGCAGAGTTAATAATGATAGTGCAACTTATTTGTGGCACTGTCGTTTAGGTCATATCGGTGTAAAGCGCATGAAGAAACTCCATACCGATGGACTTCTGGAATCACTTGATTATGATTCACTTGGTACTTGTGAACCGTGCCTCATGGGCAAGATGACTAAAACGCCATTCTCCGGAACTATGGAGCGAGCAACTGATTTATTGGAAATCATACATATTGATGTATGTGGTCCAATGAATATTGAAGCTCGCGGCGGGTATCGTTATTTTCTCACCTTCGCAGATGATTTGAGCAGATATGGGTATATCTACTTGATGAAACACAAGTCTGAAACGTTTGAAAAGTTCAAAGAATTTCAGAGTGAAGTGGAAAATCATCGTAACAAGAAAATAAAATTTCTACGATCTGATCGTGGAGGAGAATATTTGAGTTACGAGTTTGGTTTACATTTGAAACAATGCGGAATAGTTTCGCAACTCACGCCACCCGGAACACCACAACGAAATGGTGTATCCGAACGTCATAATCGTACTTTACTCGATATGGTGCAATCTATGATGTCTCTTACTGATTTACCGCTATCATTTTGGGGTTATGCTTTAGAGACGGCCGCATTCACATTAAATAGGGCACCATAAAAATCTGTTGAGATGACGCCTTATGAACTATGGTTTGGCAAGAAACCAAAGTTGTCATTTCTTAAAGTTTGGGGCTACGATGCTTATGTGAAGAAACTTCAACCAGATAAGCTCGAACCCAAATTGGAGAAATGTGTCTTCATAGGATACCCAAAAGAGACTATTGGGTACACCTTCTATCACAGATCCGAGGGCAAGATTTTCGTTGCTAAATTCAGATACTTTCTCGAGAAAGAGTTTCTCTCGAAAGAAGTGAGTGGGAAGAAAGTAGAACTTGATGAGGTAACTGTACCTGCTCCCTTATTGGAAAGTAGTTCATCACATGAATCGGTTCCTGTGACACCTACACCAATTAGTGAGGAAGCTAATGATATTGATCATGAAACTTCAGATCAAGTTTCTACTAAACTTCGAAGGCCTACCAGAGTAAGATCCGCACCAGAGTGGTACGGTAATCCTATTCTGGAAATCATGTTACTTGACCATGACGAACCTACGAACTATGAGGAAGCGATGATGAGCCCAGATTCCGCAAAATGGCTAGAGGCCATGAAATATGAGATGGGATCCATGTATGAGAACAAAGTATGGACTTTGGTTGACTTGCCCGATGATCAGCAGGCCATTGAGAACAAATGGATCTTTAAGAAGAAGACTGACGCTGATGGTAATGTAACTGTCTATAAAGCTCGACTTGTCGCAAAAGGTTTTCGACAAGTTCAAGGGGTTGACTACGATGAGACTTTCTCACCCGTAGCGATGCTTAAGTCTGTCCGAATCATGTTAGCCATTGCTGCATTTCATGATTATGAAATCTGGCAAATGGATGTCAAAACTGCATTCTTGAATGGATTTCTGGAAGAAGAGTTGTATAAGATGCATCCAGAAGGTTTTGTTGATCCAAAAGGTGCTAACAAAGTATGCAAGCTCCAGCGATCCATTTATGGACTGGTGCAAGCATCTCGGAGTTGGAATAAATGCTTTGATAGTGTGATCAAAGCATATGGTTTTATACAGACTTTTGGAGAAGCTTGTATTTACAAGAAAGTGAGTGGGAGCTCTGTAGCATTTCTGATATTATATGTAGATGACATATTATTAATTGGAAATGATATAGAATTTCTGGATAGCATAAAGGGATACTTGAATAAAAGTTTTTCAATGAAAGATCTAGGTGAAGCTGCTTACATATTGGGCATCAAGATCTATAGAGATAGATCAAGACGCTTAATAGGACTTTCACAAAGCACATACCTTGATAAAATTTTGAAAAAGTTCAAAATGGATCAGGCAAAGAAAGGGTTCTTGCCCGTGCTTCAAGGTGTGAAGTTGAGTCAAACTCAATGCCCGACCACAGCAGAAGATAGAGAGAAAATGAAAGATGTTCCCTATGCTTCAGCCATAGGCTCTATCATGTATGCAATGCTGTGTACCAGACCTGACGTATGCTTAGCAATAAGTTTGGCAGGGAGGTACCAAAGTAATCCAGGAGTGGATCACTGGACATCGGTCAAGAACATCCTGAAATACCTGAAAAGGACTAAGGATATGTTTCTCGTATATGGAGGTGACAAAGAGCTAGTCGTAAATGGTTACGTCGATGCAAGCTTTGACACTGATCCGGACGATTCTAAATCGCAAACCGGATACGTGTTTTTATTAAACGGTGGAGTTGTAAGTTGGTGCAGTTCTAAACAAAGCGTCGTGGCGGGATCTACATGTGAAGCTGAGTACATAGTTGCTTCGGAAGCAGCAAATGAAGGAGTCTGCATGAAGGAGTTCATTACCGATCTAGGTGTCATACCTAGTGCATCGGGACCAATGAAGATCTTCTGTGACAATACTGGTGCAATTGCTTTGGCGAAGGAATCCAGATTTCACAAGAGGACCAAGCACATCAAGAGATGCTTCAATTCCATCTGGGACCAAGTCCAAGTGGGAGACATAGAAATTTGCAAGATACATACGGATCTGAATGTTGCAGACCCATTGACTAAGCCTCTCTCACGAGCAAAACATGATCAGCACCAAGACTCCATGGGTGTTAGAATCATTACTATGTAGTCTAGATTATTGACTCTAGTGCAAGTGGGAGACTGAAGGAAATATGCCCTAGAGGCAATAATAAAGTTATTATTTATTTCCTCATATCATGATAAATGTTTATTATTCATGCTAGAATTGTATTAACCGGAAACATGATACATGTGTGAATACATAGACAAACATATAGTCACTAGTATGCCTCTACTTGACTAGCTCATTAATCAAAGATGGTTATGTTTCCTAACCATAGACATGTGTTGTCATTTGATTAATGGGATCACATCATTAGGAGAATGATGTGATTGACATGACCCATTCCGTTAGCCTAGCACTTGATCGTTTAGTATATTGCTATTGCTTTCTTCATGACTTATACATGTTCCTGTAACTATGAGATTTGCAACTCCCGTTTACCGGAGGAACACTTTGGGTACTACCAAATGTCACAACGTAACTGGGTGATTATAAAGGAGTACTACTGGTGTCTCCGAAGGTACATGTTGAGTTGGCGTATTTCGAGATTAGGTTTTGTCACTCCGATTGTCGGAGAGGTATCTCTGGGCCCTCTCGGTAATGCACATCACTATAAGCCTTGCAAGCAATGTGACCAATGAGTTGGTTACGGGATGATGCATTACGTAACGAGTAAAGAGACTTGCCGGTAACGAGATTGAACTTGGTATTGGATACCGACGATCAAATCTCGGGCAAGTAACATACCGATGACAAAGGGAACAACGTATGTTGTTATGCGGTTTGACCGATAAAGATCTTCGTAGAATATGTAGGAACCAATATGGGCATCCAGGTTCCGCTATTGGTTATTGACCGAGAATAGTTCTAGGTCATGTCTACATAGTTCTCGAACCCGTAGGTTCCGCACGCTTAACGTTA
>NC_057804.1:589779821-589796828 GCF_018294505.1 Triticum aestivum | reverse complement strand
TATATTCGGACATCGGAAGTGTTCCGGACGTTGTCGGAGAAAACCGGAGTGCCGGAGGGTTACCGGAACCCCCCGGGGAGAGATAATGGGCCACATGGGCCTTGGTGGAAAGAGAGAGGGGCGGCCAGGGTGGGCCGCGTGCCCCCTCTCCCTCTGGTCTGAATTGGACTAGGAGGGGGGGGGGGGGGCGCCCCCCTCTTCCCCTTCCTTCCCCCTCCTAGTAGGAGTAGGAAAGGGGGAGTCCTACTCCTACTAGGAGGAGGACTCCTCCTCCTTGGCGCGCCCACAAGGGCCGGCCGGCCTCCCCCCTTCCTCCTTTATATACGGGGGCAGTGGGGCACCCCAGGACACTCAAGTTGATCTACGGATCGTTCCTTAGCCGTGTGCGGTGCCCCCCTCCACCATATTCCACCTCGGTCATATCGTCGCGGAGTTTAGGCGAAGCCCTGCGCCGGTAGAACATCATCATCGTCACCACGCCGTCGTGCTGACGGAACTCATCCCCGAAGCTTTGCTGGATCGGAGCCCGGGGATCGTCATCGAGCTGAACGTGTGCTGAACTCGGAGGTGCCGTATGTTTGGTGCTTGGATCGGTCGGATCGTGAAGACGTACGACTACATCAACCGCGTTGTCATAACGCTTCCGCTTACGGTCTATGAGGGTACGTGAACAACACTCTCCCCTCTCGTTGCTATGTCATCACCATGATCTTGCGTGTACGTAGGAATTTTTTTGAAATTACTACGTTCCCCAACACGGAAAGCATCCTCAAGCACTGCCCAACTTCCCATGGTGTTCTCGGGAAGGCTTTTAAGCCAATGCCGGGTTGTCCCTTTGAGCTTAAGGGGTAAGTATTTTATGGCGTGGAGGTCGTCTCCTCTGGCCATGTGTATGTGGAGGATGTAGTCCTCGATCCAGACTCCAGGGTCTGTTGTTCCGTCGTATGGTTCTATGTTCACTGGCTTGAATCCGACTAGGAATTCATGATCTAGCACCTCATCAGTAAAGCATAGGGGGTGTGCGGCGCCCCTATATTTAGGCGTGCCGCGATTTTCGGGTATTTTTTGCGTTGCATCACTCATTGGAGCTTGCTTTCTTGGCCTATAAATGGATCTGGTAGGGCCAGTTTTCTGATGCGGATTCTTGGACGGATCGCGCGCTATATTGAGTGCAGAGTCCTTTGACGCGTGAGATTGATCGTAGGGTCGTCTATCCGACCTTGTGGCGTCCTTATTTTTTGACTGTGGGTGCTTTATGGCCTCTTCGTCAAATTCCGGTAGTAGTTTCCGCTTCGGATAGCTCTGTGTGTGGCGACTGCTGCCGTACTTGTGTGCGGTATTGAGTACCTTGCCCCATCTGATCCTGAATGCATCCTCCGCTGTCTTGAGCCTCCGCTTCTATTTTTTCAGGCTACGTGCAGTGGCGACGAGCCTTTGGTGGAGGTTCTGATGTTCCAGCAATTTGTCTGGTGTGAGGTCGTCCGGGCTATTATCCTTCCCGGAGATTGGTTGTTCGGATTGTCCGCCCTGCTTGGACGGATGCTCGACGACATGTTTATCGTCCGTTGAGTCACCCTGCTCTATGGCTGGGTTTTTGTCGAGGTGGGGCTTGGCCTTGCGCTTACGCCGCCGCTTTGATTGTTTCTCGGGGGAGCGATCTCTGGCCACATCCTTTTGGTCCTCGTAGTCGCTTCTGTTGCGTGTGTCCACCATGTATGCATCGTATGATGAGGTGTTTTTCCGAGCCCTATAGGTGCTGGTTCTTGATCGTCTCCTTTACCGGCGTTCATACCGTTGGTATCTTTGGAGTCGAAGTCTAGCATGTCGGTTAAATCGTCGACAGTGGCTACGTAGTGGGTGGTGGGTGGACTACAAATTTCTTCGTCATCCGCATCCCAACCGTGTTGGCCGTAGTCCGGCCTAGGCTCTCCTGACAAAGAGAGAGACTTTAACGAATTCAGGATGTTGCCGAAAGGTGAGTGCTGAAAGACATCCACGGCGGTGAACTCCATGACCGGAGCCCAATCGGGCTTAATCGGAAGAGGTGCGGGATTTACGGAGTCCAGATCGGAGTCCGGCACCTTGGAGTCACGGGCCTTGCGAGGGACTAAGCTGGTATCCGGCTCTATCGCCGTAGAGATTGCAGTTTCCAGGGTGGCGTCTAACCGTCCGTCCCCGACTGGTGTAGTGGGCTCCGAGTTAATGGTCGGAACGGACACCGGAGCGATGCCCTGGGCGTTGTCCAATGACAGAGCTAAATCGTGCCCATCATGACAGTGCGGTGCGCCCGGTTGCGGCTCGAATCCGTCGAAGATCAAATCCCCGAATACAAAGATCTGTCCGGGGAGAAAAGTCTCATCCCGGACCGCATCGCGATTGATGAGCGAAGAAGCCATCGGGCCTAAAAGGCGACGACACAGAGGAACTCTCATTGAAAGCACCAATGTCGGTGTCCAAACCGGCGGATCTCGGGTAGAGGGTCCCGAACTGTGCGTCTAGGCGGATGGTAACAAGAGACAAGGGACACGATGTTTTTACCCAGGTTCGGGCCCTCTCGATGGAGGTAAAACCCTACTCCTGCTTGATTAATATTGATGATATGGGTAGTACAAGAGTAGATCTACCACGAGATCGGAGTGGCTAAACCCTAGAATCTAGCCTATGGTATGATTGTTGTTCGTCCTACGGACTAAAACTCTCCGGTTTATATAGACACCGGAGAGGGCTAGGGTTACACAAAGTCGGTTACAATGGGAGGAGATCTTCATATCGTATCGCCAAGCTTGCCTTCCACGCCAAGGAAAGTCCCATCCGGACACGGGACGGAGTCTTCAATCTTGCATCTTCGTAGTCCAGGAGTCCGGCCGAAGGTCATAGTCCGGCCATCCGGACACCCCCTAATCCAGGACTCCCTCACCCATCATCAAAGATCAATCTTGCATTGAAGGCCAAACATGTATGTGAAGATGAGAAAAATGAAGAAGAAGAAGAAGATGATGATGAAGATGGTGATGAGATTGAATCCGATGAGGGCCCTTCATGTGAAGACATGGCTCTCTTTGTCAAGAAGTTTAGCGCGGGAAAATTCAAGGGAAGATTTCAAAAGAAGAAAGTAAGAAAATGCTACAACTATGAAGAAACCAACCACTTCTCCAATGAGTGCCCTTATGAGAAGAGAGAAGATAAACCAAGGTTTCCCAAGAACTTTCCCAAGAAGAAGTTGCCAAATCCTTTGAACTCCAAGCTCAAGAAGAAAGATGGGAAAGCAATGGTTTCTCAAGAAGAATCCGAACCGGATGAAGTTAGTGGTGTTACCGGAGTTGCTCAAGACTCTCAAAACACTTTGAGGTTAGTAAAAAAGAGTGGTGACGTTGTCACCTACAAATACATGAAAGACTACAAGGGCAACGCCCACAAGTGCCTAATGGCAAAGGCCGTGGTAGAAGATGGAGAGGACCAAAGCTCTCCTGACAAGGTCAAGGTAACTCCACGATCAAATCCTCCTCTTTTCACTCCTTCTACTCCTAGTGATGAGTATCTTGATGCGGAGGACGGTTATGAGTATGATGATCTAGATGATCCTATGATTGCTAAACTTAATAAGTTCATGTGCTCCCTCAAAGGAAAGAAGCTCACTATGTTTCGTATGCTTATGGAGATGGTGAGTAAGCACACCATCACCATTAAGGAACTCGAAACCCTCGTCACTGAGGAAAAGGAAAAATGTGAAATCCTTGAGCGGAAGTCCAATATGAGGAAGCACGAAATGATGAACTATGCTTAAAAATTGGTGCAAATATTGATGTTCATACTAATGATCTTGCATCCTTGAAAAAGGCTATTGACTCTTGCGAAGAGTTGATGAATGATAAAAGTAAGCTTGTGAAGTCTCATGCTTCTCTCTCTAAGGATTGTGAGCTTCTATCCGTGTCTCTCAAGACTAAGGAAGGAGATCTCACCGTTCTTACAAAGAGTTTTGAGACGCTCAAACTTACTTATCTTGAAACTCTAGCCAAGGCTTACTCTTCTCCTATTATCAATGTTGATGCTTGTACTACTAACTCTAGTAGTGATCTAGCATCTATTCTTGAGGAAAATCACTTTCTCAAGGCTCAAATCAAGAAAGGTCTCATGACATGTGCTCAAGGGCAAAAGAACCTTGATGAGATATTGAGCCAACACAATGAAGTGTTTGCCAAAGAGGGACTTGGGTTTGACCCAAGCACAAGCAAGAAGAAGACGTCCTCTCAAAAGTGCACAACCCCTCTAAAGGAAACATTTGTACGAGAAGGGCACAAGGAGAAAGGTAAGCTTGTTAGTGGGAAGGCCACAAGGAGAAAGGTAAGCTTGTTAGTGGGAAGGCCACAAGGGGCATGCCCACTCTCAACAAGCCAAAAGAGTCCATGCCTCCATCCTATGTACTTCGTAAGAATGAGGATGGAGAAGTTTATGAAAAATTTGTTGATCCTCAAAATGCATCCTGATTCTATGCTATTTGGGTCCCTAAGACCCTTGTGACTAACTTGAGAGGTCCCATTGCAAAATGGGTGCCTCTAACCAAGTCTTAATTGTGTGTAGGTTGACTTCTCCGGTGGAGTGAAATGGGCGATTGATAGTGGATGTACAAATCATATGACCGGAGATAGCAAATTGCTCTACGATTTCATGGAAGCTATTCAACCATTCATGAGCATTATGTTTGGTGGAGGTTCAAAAGGACAGGTACTCGGGTTGGGCAAGGTGGCTATCACAAATGACATGTCTCTTGCAAATGTCATGCTTGTCCAATCCCTTAAATACCATTTTCTTTCTGTTCGCCAATTGGCTTCTGTTGGTTATGATACACTCTTTGGACTAACAGATGTGAAAGTCTTTAAGAGAGATACTCTTGAAGTTGCCTTTTTTGGAGAGTTGGATGGCAACCTTTACACGGTTGATTTCTCGAAAGAGAGCACATTCCATGCAACTTGTCTAATGGCCAAGGCCAACAAGGGGTGGCTATGGCATCGCCGGCTAGCCCATGTCGGCATGAGAAACCTTCAAGATCTCTTAAAAGGGGATCACATCCTTGGACTAACCAATGTCTCCTTTGAGAAAGACCGTGTGTGTAGTGCATGCATAGCCGGGAAGCAACATCAATCAAAGCACCCACCCAAGAACATTGTGTCTACTTCAAGGCCATGGAGCTCCTTCATGTGGATCTTTTTGGGCCTCCTTCATGGGATAGTCTTGGTGGGAAAAAGTATGGTCTTGTCATTGTTGATGATTACTCAAGATATACATGGGTGTTTTTCCTCAAGTCCAAGGACGAGACGAAGATCACTTTCATTGATTTTGCCAAACAAGCACAACGCAAGTTTGACAAATAGATCTTGGCAATAAGAAGTGACAATGGCTCTGAGTTCAAGAACTATACCTTGGAAGAATTCCTTAGTGATGAAGGGATTGAGCATCAATATTCAGCTCCATACACTCCTCAGCAGAATGGTGTAGCCGAAAGGAAGAACCGTACACTTGTAGAGATGGCAAGGTTCATGTTGGATGAATACAAGTCACCACATAGTTTTTGGGCCGAAGCTGTTAACACTGCATGTCATGCATCAAACCGACTTTTCCTCCGTACTATATTGGAAAAGACTCCATATGAGCTCCTAACTGGGAACAAGCCAAATGTCAAGTACTTTCGTGTATTTGGGTGCAAATGTTTCATCCTCAACAAAAGAGAACGGTTAGGAAAATTTCAATCCAAAACAATTGAGGGCATATTTGTTGGCTATGGATCAAACTCTCACGCCTATAGAGTCTACAACAAATCCAATGGATGTGTTGTAGAAACTTGTGATGTGGTGTTTGATGAATTTAATGGCTCCCGTGGGGAGCAAGTTGATCTAAGTGATGTAGGTGAAGAAGATTCTTCTCAAGACATTTTGACCATGAGTGTTGGTGCACTTCTTCCTATGGAACAAGAACCTCATGATGATGAAGAAGAAGATAGAAGCTTCACACGTCATCAAACTGAAGGAAATATGCCCTAGAGGCAATAATAAAGTTATTATTTATTTCCTCATACCATGATAAATGTTTATTATTCATGCTATAATTGTATTAACCGAAAACATGATACATGTGTGAATACATAGACAAACTTAATGTCACTAGTATGCCTCTACTTGACTAGCTCATTAATCGAAGATGGTTATGTTTCCTAACCATAGACATGTGTTGTCATTTGATTAATGTGATCACATCATTAGGAGAATGATGTGATTGACTTGACCCATTCCGTTAGCTTAGCACTTGATCGTTTAGTATGTTGCTATTGCTTTCTTCATAACTTATACAAAGTTCCTGTAACTATGAGATTATGCAACTCCCGTTTATCGGAGGAACACTTTGTGTGCTACCAAATGTCACAACGTAACTGGGTGATTATAAAGGAGCTCTACAGGTGTCTCCAAAGGTACATGTTGAGTTGGCGTATTTCAAGATTAGGTTTTGTCACTCTGATTGTCGAAGAGGTATCTCTGGGCCCTCTCGGTAATGCACATCACTATAAGCCTTGCAAGCAATGTAGCTAATGAGTTAGTTACGGAATGATGCTTTACGTAACGAGTTAAGGGACTTGCCGGTAACGAGATTGAACTAGGTATTGGATACTGACGATCGAATCTCGAGCAAGTAACATACCGATGACAAAGGGAACAACGTATGTTGTTATGCGGTTTGACCGATAAAGATCTTCGTAAAATATGTAGGAGCCAATATGAGCATCCAGGTTCCGCTATTGGTTGTTGACCGAAAACTGTTCTAGGTCATGTCTACATAGTTCTCGAACCCGTAGGGTCCGCACGCTTAATGTTACGATGACAGTTATATTATGAGTTTATAGTTTTTGATGTACCGAAGGTTGTTCGGAGTCCCGGATGTGATCACGGACATGACGAGGAGTCTCGAAATGGTCTAGACATAAAGATTGATATATTGGAAGCCTATATTTGGATATCCGAATCGTTCCGGGTGAAATCGGGATTTTACCGGAGTACCGGGGGGTTACGGGACCCCCCCGGGAGTTAATGGGCCTACATGGGCCCTAAGGGAGAAGAGGAGGGCCGGCTAGGGCAGGTCGTGCGCCCCCTCCCCCCTAGTCCGAATAGGACAAGGAAGGGGGGGGGGCGCCCCCCTTTTCCTCTTTCCCCCTTTCCCCTTCCTTCTCCAACAAGGCAAGAGGGGGGAGTCCTACTCCCGGTGGGAGTAGGACTCCTCTAGGCGCACCCCTAGGGGCCGGCCGCAGTTCCCCCCTCCCTCCTTTACATACGGGGGCAGGGGGGCACCTCATAGCACACAAGTTGATCTTCGTGATCGTTCCTTAGCCGTGTGCGGTGCCCCCCTCCACCATATTCCACCTCGGTCATATCGTAGCGGTGCTTAGGCGAAGCCCTGCGTTAGTAGAACATCATCATCATCACCACGCCGTCGTGCTGACGGAACTCTTCCCTGACACCCTGCTGGATCGGAGTCCGGGGATCGTCATCGAGCTGAACGTGTGCTGAACTCGGAGGTACCGTACATTCGGTACTTGGATCGGTCGGATCATGAAGACACACGACTACATCAACCGCGTTGTTATAACGCTTCCGCTTTCGGTCTACGAGGGTACGTGGACAAGACTCTCCCTTCTCGTTGCTATGCATCACCATGATCTTGCGTGTGCGTAGGAATTTTTTTGAAATTACTACGTTCCCCAACAGTTGCATCCGAGCCAGGTTTTATGCGTAGATGTTATATGCATGAGTAGAACACAAGTGAGTTGTGGGCGATACAAGTCATACTGCTTACCAGCATGTCATACTTTGGTTCGACGATATTGTTGGGTGAAGCGACCCGGACCGACATTACGCGTACGCTTACGCGAGACTGGTTTTACCAACGTGCTTTGCACACAGGTGGCTGGCGGTTGTCTGTTTCTCCAACTTTAGTTGAACCGAGCGTGGCTACTCCCGGTCCTTGCGAAGGTTAAAACAGCACTAACTTGACGAACTATCATTGTGGTTTTTGATGCGTAGGTAAGAACGGTTCTTGCTCAGCCCGTAGCAGTCACGTAAAATTTGCAACAACAAAGTAGATGACATCTAACTTGTTTTTGCAGGGCATGTTGTGATGTGATATGGTCAAGACGTGATGCTATATTTTATTGTATGAGATGATCATGTTTTGTAACCGAAGTTATCGGCAACTGGCAGGAGCCATATGGTTGTCGCTTTATTGTATGAAATGCAAATACCTTGTAATTGCTTTACTTTATCACTAAGCGGTAGCGATAGTCGTAGAAGCAATAGATGGCGTAACGACAACGATGCTACAATGGAGATCAAGGTGTCGCGCCGGTGACGATGGTGATCACGACGGTGCTTCGGAGATGGAGATCACAAGCACAAGATGATGATGGCCATATCATATCACTTATATTGATTGCATGTGATGTTTATCCTTTATGCATCTTATCTTGCTTTGATTGACGATAGCATTTTAAGATGATCTCTCACTAATTATCAAGAAGTGTTCTCCCTGAGTATGCACCGTTGCGAAAGTTCTTCATGCTGAGACACCACGTGATGATTGGGTGTGATAGGCTCTACGTTCAAATACGACGGGTGCAAAACAGTTGCGCACGCGGAATACTCAGGTTAAACTTGACGAGCCTAGCATATACAGATATGGCCTCGGAACACGGAGACCGAAAGGTCGAACGTGAATCATATAGTAGATATGATCAACATAGTGATGTTCACCATTGAAACTACTCCATCTCACATGATGATCGGACATGGTTTAGTTAATTTGGATCACGTGATCACTTAGATGACTAGAGAGATGTCTGTCTAAGTGGGAATTCTTAAGTAATATGATTAATTGAACTTAAATTTATCATGAACTTAGTACCTGATAGTATTTTGCTTGTCTATGTTTATTGTAGATAGATGGCTTGTGCTGTTGTTCCATTGAATTTTAATGCGTTCCTCGAGAAAGCTCAGTTGAAAGATGATGGTAGCAATTACACGGACTAGGTCCGTAACCTGAGGATTATCCTCATTGCTGCACAGAAGCATTACGTCCTGGAAGCACCGCTAGGTGCCAGGCCTGCTGCAGATGCAACTGACGACGTTAAGAACGTCTGGCAGAGCAAAGCTGATGACTACTCCATAGTTCAGTGTGCCATGCTTTATGGCTTGGAACCGGGTCTTCAACGATGTTTTGAACGTCATGGAGCATATGAGATGTTCCAGGAGTTGAAGTTGATATTTCAAGCAAATGCCCGGATTGAGAGATATGAAGTCTCCAATAAGTTCTATAGCTGTAAGATGGAGGAGAATAGTTCTGTCAGTGAACATATACTCAAAATGTCTGGGTATAATAATCACTTGATTCAACTGGGAGTTAATCTTCCTGATGATAGTGTCATTGACAGGATTCTTCAATCACTGCCACCAAGCTACAAGAGCTTCGTGATGAACTATAATATGCAAGGGATGGACAAGACTATTCCCGACCTCTTCGCAATGCTAAAGGCTGCGGAGGTAGAAATCAAGAAGGAGCATCAAGTGTTGATGGTCAATAAGACCACTAGTTTCAAGAAAAAGGGCAAAGGGAAGAAGAAGGGGAACTTCAAGAAGAACAGCAAACAAGTTGCTGCTCAAGAGAAGAAACCCAAGTCTGGACCTAAACCTGAGACTGAGTCCTTCTACTGCAAGCAGACTGGACACTGGAAGCGGAACTGCCCCAAGTATTTGGCGGATAAGAAGGATGGCAAAGTGAACAAAGGTATATGTGATATACATGTTATTGATGTGTACCTTACTAATGCTCGCAGTAGCACCTGGGTATTTGATACTGGTTCTGTTGCTAATATTTGCAACTCGAAATAGGGACTACAGATTAAGCGAAGATTGGCTAAGGACGAGGTGATGATGCACGTGGGAAATGGTTCCAAAGTCGATGTGATCGCGGTCGGCACGCTACCTCTACATCTACCATCGGGATTGGTTTTAGACCTAAATAATTGTTATTTGGTGCCAGCGTTAAGCATGAACATTATATCTGGATCTTGTTTGATGCGAGATGATTATTCATTTAAATCAGAGAATAATGATTGTTCTATTTATATGAGTAATATCTTTTATGGTCATGCACCCTTGAAGAGTGGTCTATTTTTATTAAATCTCGATAGTAGTGATACACATATTCATAATGTTGAAGCCAAAAGATGCAGAGTTAATAATGATAGTGCAACTTATTTGTGGCACTGTCGTTTAGGTCATATCGGTGTAAAGCGCATGAAGAAACTCCATACCGATGGACTTCTGGAATCACTTGATTATGATTCACTTGGTACTTCTGAACCGTGCCTCATGGGCAAGATGACTAAAACGCCATTCTCCGGAACTATGGAGCGAGCAACTGATTTATTGGAAATCATACATATTGATGTATGTGGTCCAATGAATATTGAAGCTCGCGGCGGGTATCGTTATTTTCTCACCTTCGCAGATGATTTGAGCAGATATTGGTATATCTACTTGATGAAACACAAGTCTGAAACGTTTGAGAAGTTCAAAAAATTTCAGAGTGAAGTGGAAAATCATCGTAACAAGAAAATAAAATTTCTACGATCTGATCGTGGAGGAGAATATTTGAGTTACGAGTTTGGTTTACATTTGAAACAATGCGGAATAGTTTCGCAACTCACGCCACCCGGAACACCACAACGAAATGGTGTATCCGAACGTCATAATCGTACTTTACTCGATATGGTGCGATCTATGATGTCTCTTACTAATTTACCGCTATCATTTTGGGGTTATGCTTTAGAGACGGCCGCATTCACATTAAATAGGGCACCATAAAAATCTGTTGAGATGACGCCTTATGAACTATGGTTTGGCAAGAAACCAAAGTTGTCGTTTCTTAAAGTTTGGGGCTGCGATGCTTATGTGAAGAAACTTCAACCAGATAAGCTCGAACCCAAATTGGAGAAATGTGTCTTCATAGGATACCCAAAAGAGACTATTGGGTACACCTTCTATCACAGATCCGAGGGCAAGATTTTCGTTGCTAAATTCAGATACTTTCTCAAGAAAGAGTTTCTCTCGAAAGAAGTGAGTGGGAGGAAAGTAGAACTTGATGAGGTAACTGTACCTGCTCCCTTATTGGAAAGTAGTTCTTCACAAGAACCGATTCCTGTGACAACTATACCAATAAGTGAGGAAGCTAATGATATTGATCATGAAACTTCAGATCAAGTTACTACTGAACCTCGTAGGTCTACCAGAGTAAGATCCGCACCAGAGTGGTATGTCAATGCTATTCTGAAAGTCATGTTACTTGACCATGGCGAACCTACGAACTATGAGGAAGCGATGATGAGCCCAGATTCCGGAAAATGGCTTGAGGCCATGAAGTCTGAGATGGGATCCATGTATGAAAACAAAGTATGGACTTTGGTTGACTTGCCCGATGATCGGCAAGCCATCGAAAATAAATGGATGTACAAGAAGAAGACTAACTCTGATGGTAATGTAACTATCTACAAAGCTCGACTTGTTGCGAAAGGTTTTCGACAAGTTTAAGGAGTTGACTACGATGAGACTTTCTCACCCGTAGCGATTCTTAAGTCTGTCCGAATCATGTTAGCAATTGCCGCATTCTATGATTATGAAATTTGGCAAATGGATGTCAAAACTGCATTCCTGAATGGATTTCTGGAAGAAGTGTTGTATATGATGCAACCAGAAGATTTTGTCGATCCAAAAGGTGCTAACAAAGTGTGCAAGCTCCAGCGATCCATTTATGGACTGGTGCAAGCATCTCGGAGTTGGAATAAACGCTTTGATAGTGTGATCAAAGCATATGGTTTTATACAGACTTTTGGAGAAGCTTGTATTTAGAAGAAAGTGAGTGGGAGCTCTGTAGCATTTCTGATATTATATGTAGATGACAAATTGTTAATTGGAAATGATATAGAATTTTTGGATAGCATAAAGGGATACTTGAATAAAAGTTTTTCAATGAAAGACCTCGGTAAAGCTGCTTACATATTGGGCATCAAGATCTATAGAGATAGATCAAGACGCATAATTGGACTTTCACAAAGCACATACCTTGATAATGTTTTGAAAAAGTTCAAAATGGATCAGGCAAAGAAAGGGTTCTTGCCTGTATTACAAGGTGTGAAGTTGAGTCAGACTCAATGCCCGACCACAGCAGAAGATAGAGAGAAAATGAAAGATGTTCCCTATGCTTAAGCCATAGGCTCTATCATGTATGCAATGCTGTGTACCAGACCCGATTTATGCTTAGCAATAGGTTTAGCAGGGAGGTACCAAAGTAATCCAGGAGTGGATCACTAGACAGCGGTCAAGAATATCCTGAAATACCTGAAAAGGACTAAGGATATGTTTTTCGTTTATGGAGGTGACAAAGAGCTAGTCGTAAATGGTTACGTCGATGCAAGCTTTGACACTGATCCGGACGATTCTAAATCGCAAACCGGATACGTGTTTATATTGAACGGTGGAGCTGTCAGTTGGTGCAGTTCTAAACAAAGCGTCGTGGCGGGATCTACATGCGAACCGAAGTACATAGCTGCTTCAGAAGCAACAAATGAAGGAGTCTGGATGAAGGAGTTCATTTCCGATCTAGGTGTCATACCTAGTGCATCGGGACCAATGAAGATCTTCTGTGACAATACTGGTGCAATTGCCTTGGCAAAGGAATCCAGATTTCACAAGAGGACCAAGCATATCAAAAGATGCTTCAATTCCATCCGGGACAAAGTACAAGTGGGAGACATAGAGATTAGCAAGATGCATACGGATCTGAATGTTGCAGACCCATTGACTAAGCCTCTTCCACGAGCAAAACATGATCAACACCCAAACTCCATGGGTGTTAGAATCATTATTGTGTAATCTAGATTATTAACTCTAGTGCAAGTGGGAGACTGAAGGAAATATGCCCTAGAGGCAATAATAAAGTTATTATTTATTTCCTCATACCATGATAAATATTTATTATTCATGTTATAATTGTATTAACCGGAAACATGATACATGTGTGAATACATAGACAAACTTAATGTCACTAGTATGCCTCTACTTGACTAGCTCATTAACCGAAGATGGTTATGTTTCCTAACCATAGACATGTGTTGTCATTTGATTAATGGGATCACATCATTAGGAGAATGATGTGATTGACTTGACCCATTCCGTTAGCTTAGCACTTGATCGTTTAATATGTTGCTATTGCTTTCTTCATAACTTATACAAAGTTTCTGTAACTATGAGATTATGCAACTCCCGTTTACCGGAGGAACACTTTGTGTGCTACCAAACATCACAACGTAACTGGGTGATTATAAAGGAGCTCTACAGGTGTCTCCAAAGGTACATGTTGAGTTGGCGTATTTCGAGATTAGGTTTTGTCACTCCGATTGTCGGAGAGGTATCTCTAGGCCCTCTCGGTAATGCATATCACTATAAGCTTTGCAAGCAATGTAGCTAATGAGTTAGTTACGGAATGATACATTACATAACGAGTAAAGAGACTTGACAGTAACGAGATTGAACTAGGTATTGAATACTGACGATCGAATCTCGAGCAAGTAACATACCGATGACAAAGGGAACAACGTATGTTGTTATGCGGTTTGACCGATAAAGATCTTCGTAGAATATGTAGGAGCCAATATGAGCATCCAGATTCCGATATTGGTTATTGACCGGAAACTGTTCTAGGTCATGTCTACATAGTTCTCGAACCCGTAGGGTCCGCACGCTTAACGTTACAATGACAGTTATATTATGAGTTTATAGTTTTTGATGTACCGAAGGTTGTTCGGAGTTCCGAATGTGATCACGGACATGACGAGGAGTCTCGAAATGGTCGAGACATAAAGATTGACTAGATCAATGATGGCGCGCGTTGCTATGCCCATCCATTTATTCAATAGAATAATAGGATGTTGCTTCATGTATACATAGTTACATTAAATGTCTGAGTTGTCAAGAAATTAAGTATGAAACAACATTTGACTTTTAACTTTCTGGATAAACAAAACAAAGCACCAATATTTGTTCTTTAGAGGATAATACCATGAAACATAAATTCAGGGTTGTAAGATCATCAAATTCACCTGTTTCCATGCTCATCGATAATGACAAAACATGATACAAATATTTGTGAAGATATGTGCGGTACAAGTATTTGAGAAAATTTGGATATTGTAGTGTGTAAACTGGGTGTATGCATACATAATAATCTGAAAATCAAATTATAAAGTGAGAACATGCGACTGATAATGACATAAACCAACAAAAAACGATGTACACAAAGGCAACTAATTTGCTCATTATCTGTACAGAGCGTACCATATTAAAAAATCATCAAAGCATAAATAGGCGATGAGGCGCCCTAGGTGCAGAGTGGCGTAGCCAGACAGTGGAGAACCCAAATGGTGTAGTATCTATAGTAGTATAGTGGCATAAACTATCATTCCGTACAACACAATTAAGTTGTCAATATATTATTAAAGGGAATTACAATTATATCTTGACCGAGCAAGGTGGAAAATAATAGAAGAACAACTGGAGTCAAGACAAAATGTAGATGAGTAGACCATGTCACATGCAACGTCGCCCACTAACGAGTTATGTTAATGACAACCCAAATAGAAGCCTGACAGCAACCAACATCATTATTCACATTGTCAAAATGAATGTCATCAATTTAGAAGTTATATGGTAATTGGATGAAATAAGATGGCCATGTGTAGCTTCACCTCCATTATCTATAATTCTTAAGTTACCTACCGGTATAATCTAAATACGAACCATGACTCCTTTTAATTACAGAAACTCCTACATATTTGTCACTGGTTCACCCCCCCAGATAGGTGCAGAATTCAGTCATATTTGCATGTCCCATTTAATGTCAATGAAGAGCAAACTAATGGAGTACAATTCTACATTTCTACTTGCAAAGTAGGCTGGCATAGTGAGTAAACTGCATTTTGAAATAAGAATTTCTATTATACCGAATAGCCGTAGCTTCTTTTAATTAGAGGGTGTATAGAAACACTAAGAAAATGGCATGCGACTTACCAGAAAACTTCAGTTTTGATAGGAGAGTGTCTCCTGTTCTCCAAGTCATCAGCCAAATCAGGGTTGGCGCTAGTTATTGAATTAAGCCATTTAACTGATTTATGGATCATCTTGTAGAGTAGTGTTCGAACTGGTTTATTTTCTTTTCCTTCGTTTTTGTTTGTTGGTCATCGTACCTCAGAACACTTTTATTCTGCTCTTTCTTCTTCTATTAATGATATATCCTGAATAGTTGACAAAAGATAGTGGGCGGTTAGGATTCTAACAATGAACTGGATCATCACGAGCGATCTTTGAGTCTATTCTCCTCTGGTACTTCCTAGTGTGTTCCTGCTCAGAAACAATAAGAGGTGATGACAGAGTTAAGTTTAGTTTGTAATCGTATCAGTTTTACTTCCTTATCCCTGAAGCTTTCTCAATAAAAACATAAGAATGAAATAGTAGCAGAAATGAGACATAGGCTTATCAGGATGACAACAGAAACCTGAAAAATAAGCACTTCGACTTAACTTTTCTTTTCATGAATGCGCATATATGAGATTATTTTTGAAGAAATCCTTCAGCGCAAGAGATTGTCAACATAATTACATAATAGCGATAATAGTTATTGTAACCAATGATACATGTGAAAGAAGGACATATTGTCTTGAAAATTTGCATATCTGCGATGTTCGCGAGATAAAAAATACCAACTGTGATTTCTCACCCTCATTAAATTTAGTTTCTTACTCTTCAGTCTTCACTTTGTTTCTGATTTACATATAAGGGTAACACAGCTTGGAAATTTTTTTAAAGAAATTTTATGGACATACAGAGAAAGGCCTCCTTATGTATGGGTGATATTCTATCTGTGGCAGGAAGCGCCCGACTGGTGCTACTGCTTCTCGTCACACCTTATGGTATTGTGCCTCTGGAAGCAGCCTAGGCATCAAGCTGGACAAAACGGAGGCATGAACTTGCTCTAGGAAAAATAATAGCCTGTACTTCTAATATGGATGAGGAGCAGAAGAAATATTTCATATACAAGCAGGCTCACCAGTCAAGCAACAACTCCCAAATCAGCTCACCCCGCCGGGCCAGGAAGAGGAGGTCTGATGGGTAGCCACCACCGGAGAGCCCGGGGCTGCCGTGAATGGCGGGGCTGGAGCAAGGGATGGTAGCCTTATCTCCACTGGCGCAACAGCTTGGCACGAGATTGGAGAGGCCCCTATCTCACCATCTTCTCTTCTTCCTCACCTGCGACGTGCGCTGAAGAGTTGTGAATCGCAATGGCAATGGATCTGGAAGAGGCATGAACGGGAAAGGAATTGGCAACTGCAGAAATAATAAGTACGAAGTAGGTCTCAAGGAGAAAAGTAGAAGGAGCTGAGCCAGCAGTAACGGACCTCCGCCACGATCGACCGGAAGGAAAAACGCCAGGCAGCGCCGCCGCGTCGATGCCCCTTCGCATCACCTCGCTAGGTTCGTTTTCTCAGCACAGCGACCTCAACTGAGCGGTTAGATGGGCTGACAGGCTTCCAGTAGCAGGCCCAATCAACGAGGTTCCTATGTTTTTGTTACTGGAGCAGCAGCCCGCCAAGTTTGCGGGGCTGTGCGGGATTAGAGGCTTGTATCTAATGGACAGTAGAGTAAAAATGTCAGATTGGACGGTCAGAAATCATGGACGCGTGAGAGGCCTTCTAGAGTGCACAATTATAATGTATGTAAATATATTGGAAGCCTATATTTGGATATCGGAATCGTTCCGAGTGAAATCGGGATTTTACCGGAGTACCGGGGGGTTACCGAACCCCCCCGGGGGTTAATGGGCCTACATGGGCCCTAAGGGAGAAGAGGAGGGCCGGCCAGG